>NC_142440.1:83926500-84227000 GCF_059453495.1 Arachis ipaensis
GTTATTTATAACTGTTTTATCTGTTATTATTTGTGAATTGATTATAAATGATTCTGTCTATTAATCCAAACGTTTTCAAAAAAAAATACACTTCGCAAATTAACTACGCTTTTAACAACAAATCAGGCTCATATGATAAATAATAGATAATAATTAGGAAGACAAATTGGTAGCGCTCAGTTCCCGGTATGATCTAGACATATTGAAAATTGGGTCGTTACAATTTGGTATCAGAGCAGTTCGTTCCCAGTAGAGCCTGGGGAGTGGACTGACTATGCTTCATTGCATACTCTGTTGTGTGTCTCATGCGTATAGGATATCCCAGTGATATATGTTGCATGATTGTTTCTGTGTTTTCATTTTGGGAATGTTTACACTTGACTTGAAGTGTTAAGACTGATCACCTTAACAATGATTGTTTGGTGTGAACAGGACTACAATGGGTTCACGGAGACGAGGCGTACGAGAAGGAATTCCTAATGTTAACTACGAGAGGGAACAGGAAACGTTTATGGCTACCATGAACAACGCAGCTGAAGTAGTGCGTGAAGCTGCGGTAACAGCGGCTACGGCTGTTGAACGTCTTGGAGTAAGAAATGGGAATGATGAGAATAACTTAGGGCATCCTGAAAGACCTATGACCCTTGCGACCTTTCTGAAGGTTAATCCGCCTAAGTTCAAGGGTACACTCGTTGCGACTGGCGCTGATAACTGGTTTCGAGGTATTGAACGATCACTGAGAGCGCAGCATGTTCCGGAAGGACAACACGTGGAGTTTGCTACTTATATGCTCGGGGGAGAAGCTGAGTACTAGTGCCAGGGGATACAGCAACTGCTACAACGTAATGAAGGTGACATTCCTTGGGATATTTTTAAAGATGAATTCTACAAGAAATATTTTCCAAGAGCAGTGCGTGATGCTAAAGAGATAGAGCTTATGCAGCTGAGGCAAGGGGATATGACTGTTGCTGAGTATGCTCGTAATTTCGATGACTTGTGTCGTTTCTCTAAGATCTGTCAAGGGAATCCTACTGACTTTGAAGAATGGAAGTGCTTGAAGTTTGGAGGAGGCCTTCGTGATGATCTGATGAGTTCAATAGTTCCGCTGGAGATACGTAATTTTGCTGAATTAGTCAACAATAGCAAGTTAGTGGAAGAATGTATTAAGAAAGTAACTGTGGCCAAGGTGAGTCGCCAAGGATTTCCACCAAGGCGTCTTAGCAATCATCAGGCAGCTGGGAGAAGGGTGCATTTTAAAGCGCGTGGCATACGACAGCATAAGAACCTACAAGTTGGCAACATTACTGCTCGCCGTACGGGTAAGAATGGAGGTAAAGTAAGGCAAGGCAATGGTAAACGAGCCCATCAGGCTTACATAAACACTGCATGTAAGCAATGCAGAAAAGAGCATGATAACATGTCTTGCCAGTTTGGATCACCTAACTGCTATGCTTGTGGAGAACTTGGACATATTGCCAAGGATTGTCCGAAGGGATTTACTCAAAATTCAGTTAGAACCCAGCAACAAGGACGAGTGTTTGCTATCACTATTGACGATGTTGTGCAATCGAACGCCCTCATTCAAGGTCAGTGTTATGTCAAGAATCGATTTCTAACTGTACTGTATGATTCGGGTGCATCGCATTCTTTATTTCTCTAACTATTGCTTACGAGTTAGGATTATATTTCTTTAAATTGAATTTTTACTTGATTGTCCATACAATTGCATCCCAAAATGCTTTGACTAGTTTAGTGTGCCTGCAAGTACCATTCGCTATTAGAAACAGGACTTTTATACACGATCTAATCTGTTTACCTCTATGTGGTTTAGAAGGTAATTTAGGATTAGATTGGTTATCTAAGTATCATGATTTCCTTTATTATTTTAAAAGAACTGCTGTTATTCCATCTGATAGTCTATGTACTAAACCATTTCTGTCCCACACCTTATATCTGAATTCTGTAAGAGTTACCTTAGACGGGAGGGATTATGAGGGGTACGTTCTGTTAGTGGCTAGCTCGAATGACAGTGAACTAAGCTTAGAACAAATCCGAGTGGTGAAGGAATTTTTTGATGTTTTCCCAGACGACATACCTGAGTTTCCTCCTTAGTGAGAGATAGAATTCAGCATTAAACTGGTACCTGGAACTGGACTGATTTCCATAGCACCGTGCCGGATGTCACCACTGGAACTTGCAAAGTTGAAGAAGTAGTTGGATGAGCTACTTGGAAAGGAATTTATTCGTCCTAGTGCATCATCTTGGGTAGCTCCAGTATTGCTAGTAAAGAAGAAGGACGGTGGAATCAGACTTTGCGTAATTACCGACAGCTAAATAAAGACACTATCAAGAACAAGTATCCACTTCCATGAATAGATGATTTGATGGATCAGTTGGAAGGTGCAACTGTGTTCTCGAAGATTGATTTGCGATCGAGCTTTCACTAAATTCGAGTGAAAGAATCAGATATACCGAAGACTGTATTTAGAACTCGTTATGGTCACTATGAGTATACGGTTATGTCGTTTGGACTAACTAATGCTCCTACGATTTTCATGGATTACATGAATCGTATTTTCCGTCCGTACCTTGATCAATTTGTAGTAGTTTTCATAAACGATATTCTCATCTATTCGAGGAAAGAAAGAGTGCATGAAAAGCATCTAAGGACTGTATTGCAGACACTGAGGACTCGGAATTTATATGATAAACTATCAAAGTGCGAATTCTGGACAGCGAAGGTGGATGGAATTTTTGAAGGACTATGATTTCAAATTAAGTTATCACCCAGGGAAAGTGAACGTGGTGGCAAACGCTTTAAGCAGGAAGAATTTGAGTATCTCTTGGATGATGATACAGGAAGAAGAATTACTCACGAAATTTGAGGACCTTAAGTTGGCTATGACTGAGACGTCAAGTGGAGTCCGTTTGGCCCAATTGCATATAACACCAGATTTTAAGATTAGTATTCAGCAAGCACAAGCACAGGACTCATAAATGATGACGATGCTGAGACGGATGAACACAGAAGAACCAGAAGCTGTGAGACAGGATCGTAGTGGCCTATAGAGGTACAAGAACAAAATTTGTGTGCCTAACTCTGGAGAATTGCGACAAAGGATTCTTGATGAAGCTCACCAAAGTAGATTTTCTATGCATCCTGGAGTGACAAAGATGTATCGAGATTTGAAACAAATGTTCTGGTGGCCGGGCTTAAAGAAAGAAGTAGCTGATTATGTTTCAAAATGTTTAACCTGTCAGAAGATGAAGGTGGAACATCAGAAGCTGTCAGGAACCCTGCAACCCTTAGAAATACCACAATGGAAATGGGAGCAGATTACTATGGATTTTGTCACGAGATTGCCAAGGATCTCAATAGGACACGATACCATCTGGGTAATTGTGGACAGGTTGACAAAGTCAGCGCACTTCCTTCCGATTCGAGTTGACTATACTTTAGAAAGGCTGGAACGAATATATATTCAAGAAATCATACAATTTCACGGGATACCTTCGTCAATTATTTCAGATCGAGATCCGAGGTTTACTTCCAGATTTTGGGGAGCTTTCCAGAAAGCGTTGGGAAAAGAATTGCACATTAGTACAGCATACCATCCTCAGAAAGCGTTGGGATAGGTATTTGCCGTTGGTCAAGTTCGTCTACAACAATAGTTACCAACAAAGTATCGGGATGGCACCATATGAAGCTCTCTACGGAAGAAGATGTCAGACACCATTGTGTTGGAATGATGACGGAGAAGCTAGTGTCTTAGGTCCAGACTTAGTGCAAGAAACTACTGAAAAGATAAAAGGGATTCGCCAGAAGATCCAGACAGCACAAAGCCGTCAAAAGAGCTATGCCGATAATAGACGTAGACCCTTAGAGTTTAGTGAGGGAGACCATGTCTTTCTTAAAGTAACCCTAACTACTGGAATAGGTAGAGCCCTTAAGACTAAAAAGCTTAACCCACGATACATAGAACCTTTCCAAATACTTAAAAGAGTCGGTCTAATAGCTTATCAAATAGTCCTTCCTCTTTATTTATCAAACCTTCATGATGTTCTTCATGTCTCACAACTTAAGAAATATATTCCCGACAAGAGTCACGTTTTACAACCAGAGATAGTACAGTTACGAAACGATTTGACATATCAAGCATCACCAGTTCAGATCGTAGAAAGAAGTGATAAGCAGCTAAGAGGCAAGACTGTTTGCTTAGTCAAAGTAGCATGGGAACCAAGAGGAGAAGAAGAGCACACTTGGGAATTAGAAGATAAGATGAGAGCTGATTACTCGCATCTGTTCTTGATGAGATATTTTGGTGAAAAATAAATTTCTTCCAAAACATCACAATCTAACCGGCAAGTGCACCGGGTCGCATCAAGTAATAAAAACTCACGGGAGTGAGGTCGATCCCACAGGGATTGAAGGATTGAGCAATTTTAGTTTAGTGGTTGATTTAGTCAAGCGAATCAAGATTTGGTTGATGGTTTTGTGACTTGCAGAATTAAATTGCATTGAAGTAAAGAGGACAAGAAATAAATTGCTGAAACTTAAAGAACAAGAAATTAAATGGCAGAAACTTAAAGTGCAAGAAATGTAAATTGCAGAATCTTAAAGTGCAAGGAATGTAAATTACTTGAAATGTAAAGGGGATTGGGATGTGGATTTGCAGGAATTAAACAAGGAAAAACTAAATTGCATCAAACAGAAGAGGGAAAGGGAATTGGGATTGAACCGGATCTTGAAGTAGTAAAGTGAATGAACAGAAAAAGCAATAAACAGGGAATTGAAATGAGAAATTCAGATCTCAGGACCCAGAGACTAGAAAACCAAGTCTAGATCTCAATGCCTTCCTAGATCCAACAAGAACAATAACAAGGAAATTGTAAATTGCAAAGAAAAGAGATGAAGAACAATGAACCGGAAATGGAATTTAATTAACAGTAAAGAAACAGAGAGATCCAAGATTGAGATTGAAACAGAATTTCTTCAATTCTCCAATCCAAGATCCAAGACAAATGTAAAATAAAATTGAAAGCAATGAAAACAAGAAATTAAAGTTCACTCAAGTTCAAAAGCTCTCTGAAACTATTATGAAAATTCTAAAAAGAAAGCTCCTCGAATAACTTGAATTCTATCCTATTTATACACTTTCCAAAATGATCTTCAAGCCTTGAGTTTGGCCTTTGTTCTTGGTGGAATTGGGTTGAAAGAGGCCTTGGTTGATTGCTCTTGAAGTTTGAAGAAGAACCAAAGTGAACCAATTGAACCGGTTTTGAAGTTAGCCATAGTTGGACCTAACGTTTGAGCCAAAGTTAGGGGTCTAACTTTGGCCCCAACTTTTCATATCAGCAAGCCAAATTCTTCTGGTATGGACGTTGGTGCCAACGTTAGGGGTCTAACTTTGACCCTAACGTTGGCCTTGTTTAGTGCTAGTGGCGCCAACGTTAGCCTCCAAGTTAGGGGGCTAACGTTGGCGCAAACGTTGGTGCCCCTCCCTTGTGTCTTCATGTGCCAACGTTAGCCTCCAAGTTAGGGGGCTAACGTTGGCGCAAACGTTGGCCCTTCCCCCTTTGTAATTCATGTGCCAACGTTAGCCTCCAAGTTAGGGGGCTAACGTTGGCGCAAACGTTGGTGCCCAGGGGAGAAACTCTCAAGTTCCAACGTTAGCCTCCAAGTTAGGGGGCTAACGTTGGGGCTAACTTCATGTCTCCTGGTTCAATTTCACTTATTCCATTGTCCTCTCTTCACTTCTAGCCATTCCTCTTTGGTTCAACCTTTCTCCAAGCTTTCTTCACCTATCATTAATCAACCAAACTAATCAAAGCTATGCTAAAAATCATGAGATCTTCATTCTTTCATAATATGCAACAAATATAGCACAAAACCTCATAAAATGGCATGAATTCATATATGGTTGGTTCAATCAAGGGAAACATGAAAATCTACTCAATTAGCTTGCTTGTAGCTCAAGAAAGTGCATAATTCTAATGAAAACAAAAGAAAAAGACTAGCTAAAATAGGCTAAGATGACTTGTCATCAGTTCTCAGGTAACTAAAATTTTGAGGGCAAAATTTTCTTTTAAGAGGGTAGAATGTAACAACCCTGATTTTCGAGTACACGAGATCTTTTCTGAAAGTACGGATTTCTCCGGAAGATCAGTAAAGGAAACACCTCTGTTATATCATCAAGAATCTTAATCCTCATTATCATTATGTCATCCTTAAGTTATAACATCCTCTGAGGCAAGCTTGATAATGCAATCGCGAAGAACCTTGTTTCTGAACCGTATCGGTTGGCAGCTTTGATTCTGATTTTTGTAAATAGTCTCTGTTTGATGAACCAGACTCGATTCATGAGAGGAGAGAGATAATAGTATAATATTATCATTATATTAGTATTAAAAGATTCTTGAATGACATTATAAGGTTACCTGGTCTATTTTTGTTAAAAACAGAAAATCGGTTTAATCGGGTTTACGGTTTACTGGTGCAGCTTAGCACCAGCACTCTCTGATGAATTTAGCAATGCTAAGGCCTTATTATACATGTTCTATTCTCATAATAAATATGTTACTAGTGTCATTTATGCTAGTAGCTAAGAAAATAATTTTTAGAGATGTTTTTACAAGTGTTCCGATACACCTAGTTTTAGTAGTTGTACACCAGAGATATTTTAATATTATTTTAATCCACCTCCAAGCCAACCAATCACAACTCACCTTACACCCCCAAGACCTCCAAGGCTGTCTCATTTCATCATTTTGGCCGAAAATAACAAGAGAGAAAAGAGAGAAACTTTCATGAACACTTAATCTTCAAAGCTTGATTTCTTCTGAACTAAAACAAAACTCCAATTTCACCAAAATGATCCTCTCTTCTTTCTCTACATAACCATGTAACTTATCAAGGATGAAAATAAGATGAGATGGCTGTCTCCCTCCCATTTCAATTCGGTTTTAAAGGAAAACCATGCAAAACATGTGTTTTCTTGATGTTCTTCCTTAGGAATCATGCTTAGCTTGACTTGAGGGCCAAGAAACGTGAATTTCCAGCAAGTCTAAGGTGAGATATCCCTTCCTAACATACTGAGTGAGATTTGGTCAGTTGAGAGTTTTTGGATTTAAAGTTGTTCTTGATGTGATTTAGGAGGAAAAAGTGCTTAAGGACCACCTGAAAGTTTAACCGAATTAGGAGCAGCAAAACCAGGTAGGGATTGACGAATTTAACCTTGATTGATTGTGTTTGAGTTGTGCGATTATGATATGGTTTGGCTGTGCTTGAAATTGATTGTTTGGTGAAAATTTGATGAAATTTGATGAAATTCAAGCTATGAATGTGTGTTCTTGTGGCTGCTGGAAAATGAAACCCTAGAGCTTAAATTGAGGTTCAATTTGTGTTAAAATCATGTAGAAAAAGATGGGGTTTTAGTGGCTAGAAATTTATTTTGAATTTTGGTAAAAATCGGTTGCTGAAAAGACTGAAAAATGGGTAAAAACAGAGAAAGAATTTGGAGAATATACGAAGAACACGAAGAACACTTTGAATGTGGTGAAGAACATTGAAGAACACCTTTTAGATCTTAGAAAGGGCAAGGAAGTAAAATTTTTGGTGTTTAAGGGGTTATATGGTAATTTCTGGAAGTTAGGGTGGTAAAAGTAGAAATATTAAAAGTTACGGGTGGTAAAAAGTGAATTTTAAAGGTTAAAAGTAAAAGGTAAATTAATTTTCAAAAATTTAGTATTGAAATAATAAATAATAATAAAATATTAAATAATAATATTTAATTAAAAATAATATTTTAATAAAAATAATAAAATAATGCAGAAAAGGCAGCTTTCTGTAAAAGCTTTAGAAAGACAACTTTAAGTGCAGAATCTCATAATTACCTTCATAAAAAACTTAGGGAGTGGTAATAACATGATAGTGAGGCAAAGATAAAGAAAAGATAAAAAGTTAAAGAAAAGATAAAAAACCAAAGAAATAGTCTGTAAAATTTTAATGACAGAAAAACAGAGAGAGACTAGTGAACGAACTAGGGCAACTTAGTTAGTACTTGAGTTGCGACTAGGGTTAGGTGTTATATGAAAAGTTAAACTGTTTCAGTATAGACTTAATGAACCTATACCTGGGACAGGCTAACTATTCATACCGAAATTTACATAAGCTTTAAATACACATGTTAAACAGAGAAATCAGAGCAGAATAAAGTAACACGAAGCACAGAGTAACCAGAGTAAAGTAAAGAGATACAAAGAGAAAAGCATAATATGATAAAGAGAAATGGTTTGAGCTAGGATATTGTAAAAATGAAAGATGTAAAGTTTATACAGTATGATTGAACAGAGAAAGAAAGAGGTACTGCATAAGAATGTGAAAATGATGATAAATAATGAGATTGATGATGAATGATGATAATGAGAATGATTATGTAATGATCTGCTGCGTGAAGGCAATCAGATAGATAGTGGTACGACCACAGAACGTTTTCTAGTGTTACACAGCTATTGAGAGCTGTACCTGCAACTGATAACCTGGGATCACTTGCAGAGGATATTAATTCATACACGGCTAAAATGCCGCACCTGTAAGGCAAGGATTGCTTACAGAGAATATGATTTCATACACGGCTGGAATGCCGCCACCTGTAAGGTAGAGTTTGCTTATAGAGGATATGACACATACGTCGATTAGTGAGAACTGTACCTATGCTGACTAGAAAACCATACCCGTTTCAGCTGCTTCGGGTTACGTCGGGATCAGGTAGAAACCGACAGATGAGCTCATTACCTGCACTAGGGCTAGACATGCATCATACTTGGTTGTGCATTTCCTTTGTTATGATTGTTGTATGAATGTATGCTTTCCTTGTTTGTATTCCATTCTCTGCGCTTGTGTTATTATCTTGTATTCTTCTGTTTTTGTTCTGCTATCTGTTTTCTCTATCTTCTCTACTTATCTGTGTTTTCTAATTACTGCTTCGTTGTATTATGCTAATAGTCTGCTAAACAACATAGAATTAATGAACGTAACTAATAACCCCGACCATACTAAGAACTCCCCAGTTCTTACCCCTTCTCTCTCCCTTCCCCCTTCAGATGGAAGTAAGAGTACCTTACCATAGTTCGCTGATGACCGTTCGCAAGAAGAGGATTCTGCTCTAGATAGGCTTCTGAGTCTAGGGTGAATATCGTTCTCTGATTATATGTATATACTGTGAGACCTGCCAATGTCTGCACCCCGTTCGTATGCGCACTTTAACCTAAATCCTGTGTACGAGATTCCTATTGTGTGGCTACTTCATGAGGTACCAGAGAGACGTCCTGTGGAAAAGTCTGATCGTGCAGAGGAGTAGTAGATGATGTTTTATCTTTTGATGACGTTTGATAAACCACTATTTTATGGTTTATCTTGTACTCAATTGAGTGGTTTTTATTAACTCTTTACCCACTTATTCATACTATTTGCATGGTTTTATATTTCCTTCCTAATTATGTGTTTTGATTGAAAACATGCTTCTTTGATCTTATATTTGCTTATTATTAATCCTCTCTTATTACAATTAGATGCCTTGATATGTGTGTTAAGTGATTTCAGAGATTACAGGGCAGGAATGGTTTAGAAGATGGAAAGGAAGCATGCAAAAGTGGAAGGAATACAAGAAGTTGAAGAAACAGCAAAGCTGTCAGCCTGACCTCTTCACATTCAAATAGTCATAACTTGAGCTACAGAGGTCCAAACGATGCGGTTCCAGTTGCGTTGGAAAGCTAACGTCCGGGGCTTTGATTTGATATATAATGTGCTATAGTTTCCCAGACGCTAGGTGACGCGATCACGTGCTCCATACGGCCGCATCGCAGTGACGGAATTCCAGCGTGGTTGAATTCGAGACCAGCGAATTCTGGGCTGTTTCTGACCCAGTTTTCAGCCCAGAAAACATATATTAGAAGCTATAAAGTGGAGGAATGCATCCATTCACAAGGAGGCTCTCATAATTCACAATTTTTAGGAGTAGATGTAGTTTTTTAGAGAGAGAGGTTCTCTCCTCTCTCTTAGGATTAGGATTTAGGACTTCTCTTAGTTTTAGGAGTGACTCTCAATCCCAGGTTCTTTATTTTTTTTTTATTTTTATTTAATTTATGAACTGTTCGATGTTACATATAATTTTCTTAATTAATGTTATTTGAGGTATTTCAATTCATGATTGCTTTCTTTTATTTACATGATTACTGCTTCCCATCTGAAGACATTTTTATTCCAGTAGATTTACTCTTTTCCTTTTGGTTTTGGTTAAGAAATCAGTAACTCAGGAGTTATCCAATTCAATAGCATAATTGTTAATTGTTATCTTGCCAATTGAGTTGAACTTCAACAATCCCAATCTTTTCTTAGGAAATAAATAGGATTCGAAGATCAAACCAATTTGTCCCTTGACTTTCCTTTGCTTTAGTAAAGGTTAACTAAGTGGAATTAAGATTCAACTTTCATTATTGTTGATAAGAATAACTAAGTCTGGACTTCCAAATTTCTAATACCTAGCCAAGAGTTTATTTTATTATTATTATTTATTTTTCTTATCATTCAACGTACTGCTTCCTTACTTTCAAAACCCCCAATTTACAAGACTCATAACCAATAATAAGAACACCTCCCTGCAATTCCTTGAGAAGACGACCCAAGGTTTAAATACTCGGTTATCAATTTTAAAGGGGTTTGTTACTTGTGACAACCAAAACGTTTGTACGAAGGGATTTTTGTCGGTTTAGAGACTATATCTACAACGCAACTGTTTTTATGAAATTCTTTACTGGAAAAAATCCTAACGTCAACGTTCCACCTGACTTGAGTTTTGAAGACCTAGAATGTACTTTCCCTCACTTTAGTAGTTTAGAGGGACTAGGTGAGTATAGAGTCTAGGCTAGCCTAGGTGCCAGCTGAGGGACCTCTTGAACAGGTCAGGACCTGGGATGTTGTATGTATATACATGTATATAGATATTATTTAGCTATATCTAGGGGTGTTCTAACTAACAGTCTATATTCTAATAAAGGCTGAATCACCGAATGTTGTCAACTACTTGTGATGTATTTATGTGTGGTTATTTATAACTGTTTTATCTGTTATTATTTGTGAATTGATTATAAATGATTCTGTCTATTAATCCAAATGTTTTCAAAATAAAAATACACCTCGCAAATTAACTACGCTTTTAACAACGAATCAGGCTCATATGATAAATAATAGATAATAATTAAGAAGACAAATTGGTAGCGCTCAGTTCTCGGTATGATCTAGACATATTGGAAATGGGGTCGTTACACTTAATGTCTAACCAGTACCAAGTGATATGGATGGCTACCAAGAAGTCTTACGTCAGCAGGAGAAATTTGGATTTTATTGGGGCTCGATCCTCCGAGTCATTGCTGAACCAGAGACATTTTGGACCCATGGTCGACTCAGGATGAGGCCCAAGTGCATTGACGCACGTTTCCTCACTATAGAAGCTAGAGCTTGGGCCCAGATCCTATCCCACTATGTGCTACCTAGCACCCACAAGTCGTCCTTCACGGCGGATCTCTCCTTGCTTGTTTGGTGTGTTCTCACGGAGAGACCGGTGAACATTCCGCTGCTTGTCAAGCAAGCGATGGGTCAAGTCCACGCCCGGAGCAATTTGCCATTTTCAGCATTGGTATCTGATTTAGTTGCTGCCGCGGGTGTTCCTTGGGAAGATGTGGACACTAAGGCTATAATTCCAGCTAAGGGCGATGTGGTCCCAAGCGGAAAATACTTACATCTTCCTATGAACAACCCAAGCCTTAACATAGTCCTCCCATCTACTATTCCTTCCACCTCGTTGTCACCACCACGGCAAAGATCCACACATCAAAGGATAGAAGATCTACACCGGAAGATTGATAGATATAAGGGGCGCAACCAATGCCGATACACTTACATCAAGAAGCTTCTGCGTTGTGTTACCCCTAGCATGGAGGAACCCGAAATATTCACATCCACCTCAAAACCAAGGGATGGGAGCTCTGATGAAGGGGATAGTGAAGGTTCCGGCCCCGACCGTCCTTTGCGCATTGTTGGTAGCATGGAGGACCGTGCTAAATTCTAAGTGTGAGGAGGTCATTCAACCGATCTCCATGGGTAACAATCTCTTCCTTTCAACACCCATGGATTCATCATTTGCTTAGTAGTTGATGCATTGCATGTGTAGTTAGTCTTGCTTGTAAATACTCCTTGCATGATAGTTAGTCTCTATAGAGTTTCTTGGTCAAAATAATGACTTCTTTCCCAAGAAACTGTGTTTTGGGGTACCCTACCAATTTTAAATTTTTTTTTGCAGTAAACTTGCCTCAAGAATGTATTTTGGATCATAGTGATTGAGCTAAGAACACAAGCATGTAAGTTTTGAGCCTATTGTGTGGTTATATCTTCTAACCATTAATTCCCATTCTTGTGTGCATTATTCTCTCTCTATGATTGTAATCCTTGCTTTATCTGATTCTATATGTCTATTACTTTGTGTATGAACGCATTTACATGATTGAGGCCATCATTTCAATAGTCACTTCTCCCAAACGGCCTTAACACTTTTATCTACCATTGCTAACCAATTTTGATCCTATGATAAACCCTCTTTGTTCTTAAAAAGAGCACATCAACAACCCTAAGTGACAAACAATGAATGTCACTGGATTTGGATCATTGATTAGCTTAGGTAAGTGAAGGTGTGTATCATTCAAATGGGAGGGTGCACTTGGGAATTTGGGTTGATGTAAAGAGGTGTATTGTAGTTGTAATTGAAAATTCTAGGATTTGGAAACATACTCATATATTGAATGATTGAACCATATGTATTGAAACTTTTATACATGAAACCCAAAGAAAAAAGGGGACCAAAAAAAAAGAGAGAAAGCAATGAAAGGGGACAAAAATGCCCCAAGACAACGTACTAATAACAATGCATATGGGATGTGAATTGAAAAAGAATGCATGAGTATGCAAAAAGTGAAACTCATGGGTAGCCAGGTAATGTACTATAGTTGTATAGGTTGTTCTATGTGTCTAGTGGGATCCTAGGTTAATCAAGGACTCAAATTTTAAGCTCACTTGACCATATACATCCTTACCTTCACCCTAGCCCCATTACAACCCATGAATAAGACCTCATGATACTTGTAAGCACGCATTAAGTAATTGTTAATTTTTAGATGAAAGACAAATCTTGGAAAGCATGATTAGGAGAGCATTGAGTGGTGAACCCTATATACTTGAGCGAATAGAGCGGATACACTTCCGGTGAGGGTTCGATGCTCAACTCTTTTTTCCCGGCTTTCACAAGCGTTCAACTAACAAGTTATATGCACTCCATAGTAATGTTCAATTTGGTAGGATTTATGAACTACATAACATTTTCACCCCGTATGCTCATATGTATTCTTGGAGGATAGATTTACCCTTGACCAAGTAGATAGATGATTTTACATTAGTTGCATGCATTCACTTAGGAAATTTGCATTTCATAAACCCTTTTCTTACCGTGATCTTTGGTCTTTTTACTTTAAGCATGAGGACATGCTTGGTTTAAGTGTGGGGAGATTTGATAAACTCCAATTTTGTGGTTTATATTGTGTAGAATTTGGGGGGTTTTGTCAATATTTCTCACACTTATTCAAAAGAATTTTATGATTTTGTGTTCTCTTCCTAATATTGCTTCATGATGAAAAACATGCTTCTTTTGGCTTAAAATTGCTCTATTTTCATCATCTTCAATTACCATTCGATACCGTGACATATTTGTTGAGTGATTTCAGAAATTATAGGGCAAGGATGGCCTAGAAGAGAGAAAGAAAGCATGCACAAGAGTAAGGAACATGAAGATTTGGATTTTGGGAATTCCAGCATGGGCGCGCACGCGCACCTTGCGCGCACGCGTGGATGTGGATAGCTGGAAGTGGTACGCAAGGATGGATGCATCCGCGTAGATTAGGAAAATCCACACCGGCACGCACGCGTACATGGCACGCACGCGTGGATCACAAAAGCAATCGGCGCACACGCACGCATGGCGCGTACGCGTGATAAGCCGCACGTGACCTCATTAAAGGAAATCGTGCCTGGCGACTTTTGAGGCTCAAGAGGCCCAAATTTAAGCTGTTTCTGCATAGAAAAGACCCAAGGATGCTAGGGGGAAAGGGGGGATCATTCATTTTACACTTAGACACAATTTTTAGATAGTTTTTGGTTCTTTTTCTTCTAGAGAGAGAAACCCTTGTTCTTCTCTAGATCTCGCTTTAATTTGATCTTCCCTTGTTGAATTCTGAATTGGGTCTTGTTAATTACTAGTTTTAATTGCTTAATTTGAATTCCTTAGTATAATTTTGCTTAGATCTTGTGTTAGTTTTATAATTTCTTGTCAATTGTCATTTTATACCCATTTCATGAATGTTGTGAATCTTGACTTGCTAATATTACATTGATATTTTTTATGATTAATTGTGTTGTTTGAGTGATTGTATGTTGATAATTGTTAGTGGGTACTTGTTAGTTCCAATTTATTTGCAATTTGAATATGTCTTTTATTAATGCTTACCATGTGTTTGATGAAATGTTTCCTTTGATTATGGAGTAGTTCTCTTTACTCTTGGCCTAGGCTAAGGGAATTGGGTAAACTTGAGTCATTGGGGCTAATAGATTTGATGATTTGGAAACCCTTAGTAGTCAATTTGATAGCCATTGACACTAGCCTACTACTAGGTTAATTAGTAGTGAGGTTGGACCTTATGGGTTGATGTTGACTAAACCATTTAACAAACTTCAAGTATAGAAGTAGACTTAATGAGTTTGGTTCCTCATAATTGTCAAGATATGGTTATTAGACAAGGATAGTGACCCCAATTCCCATGTCTAGCCAAGAGTTGCTTTTATTATTCATATTTGGAAACCCAAAATTCCTAATTGCTTGTCTTAGTCATAGTTCTTTGGTTAGTCTTAGAGTAGAATTATATTGGATGTTATCTTATTAGTTTGGAATTGCTCACATCTTGCTTTAGTTGTTGAATTAGTTTCTTACACTCCAAGATTACTTGCTTGTTAAGATTCCTAGTTTAATTTCTTGCTCATGACTTGCAACCCCGGAATTCTAACCAATGTTAATGCACATGTTTGCCCATTCCTTATGAGATGACCCAAGGTTTGAATACTTCGGTTACTTTTATTGGGGTTGAACTTGTGACAACCAATTTTCTTCTAAATTTGACTTGAGGCTTGACTATCGGTTTGGGCTATACTAACAATGAAATTATTTGTGGAAATCTGAACTGGTATAAATCTTTGAGCTTATCAGTCTATTAGTTTAATTTCTTGATCGTGACTTCTGTTTCGAGGGTTACCTGAAACTGTAGGTCGATCTCGGACGAGATCTTCTGTGATGATCGGAGGTGATGTATCCGGCTGTGAGTGGAGGCCGGAGCTGTCGTATCCGACTTGTTGAACTTGGCTGCTCTGCTGATCCTTCACCACCAGAGGGTGGGGGGTACCTGCAAGGGACTCCGATGCTTAAGTTAGCAAGGGTATTAAGCAGGTTTTTAGTAGAATCAGAGTATGAGTTATACCTGGATGCTCCAGTGTATTTATAATGGTGTGGAGTGACCTTCTTAGGTAAGATAAGTTAGTTATCTTATCTTATCTTATCTTATCTTTGAGTGAGGTCATCTTATCTTCAAGGGAACCGTCCTTATCTCTATAGGCTTGGGCCACCTTTGGATTTGGGTCGTGTTCCTCTATTTGGGCCCTTTATTGGGCTTTTTGGTCAATTTGGCCGAGCTCTTCAAGAAGAGGTCGGATAGTCTGACTTGAAGAGGTCGGTCGCTTTGTCGCTAAACATTCCGGGTCGGACAACTCGACCCAGGGTATGAACAATTTCCAACCCAGAATTCTAACCAATGTTGATGCACATGTTTGCCCATTCCTTTTGGGACGACCCGAGGTTTGAATGCTTCGGTTACTTTTATTGGGGTTGAACTTTGTGACAACTAAACCCTTAAAATTTGATTCGAGTATCATTTGTCGGTTGAGAGCTATACTTGCAACGTGAATATTTTGGGAAATTCTTTACAGACGATAGTCCCACTATCATGTTGCTGAGGATTAATTTAGATCAACAATGATTAAGTGGGTAATAAGTCTAGATTAAGCATTTTCTTTGTTTTTGTCCTTTTAATTTTCTTTCTTCAACTGATAACTTAGGTGTTTGAGTTTTTGCCTCACTAAGAAATTATCTTCTGATACATGAATTTTAATTTTCTTTGGTGATTGTCTTTTGAAAATTTCAAATGGAGTTTACCTCATCTTTTGATCAAACAAATTTCATGGGAAATTGCCCACCATCACAATATGATTCAAGTCATTATCCTAATGATGGCTAGGAATATCACCAAGAAATGAAAAATTATGAGTAATCCACCCAATGGGGATATTCTCCAGAGCCACAAAATGATCAAACAAATCACTTGAGATATTATCCAGAACCACAAAATGATTTATGTCATTACCCTCATGGTGTCTGGACATATCAACAAGAGTTTGAACAATCAAGTGAAATGGGATACTTCCCAGAGACACAATATGACCCAGATTTTGATGAGTCTAACAACTACTCATATTGTGACTAGGAAAGTCAAAACCAAAGAGATCTTAATGATCCATATTTTGTTCATCAAGAGACATCATCACTAGAGTGTGCTTTCAATAAATTCATGCAAGATTGCTCCCCAGAACCACAAAATGATCCATATGATGATGAAGTCGATAATTACTCATGTTGTGGGTGGGATGATCAAAACCAGAGAGAATTTGACAATTCATACTCCACTTATCAAGAACCATCATCACTTGAGAGTACCTTCGATTCATTCATGCAAAATTGCCCAACCTCACCTTCCAGTTTTTCATTTGAAAACTCCTCACCACTTGAGTATGCCTCAGCACAAAATTCTTTCCATACTTCTCAAAATGACTTCACCACAATGCCCACATGTCCAGAAACTCATTCTCATCCTTCATCCCTTGAGCTTGCATTTGAACAATACCTACAAACATCCATAGAATCTTGGAAGGAACAAGAAACCCTTTGCAAGAAATTGGATGGACATTTAGAGCAGGCAAGGAAAAACAAAAAATTACTAAGCAAGGAAGATGAAGATCGATTGGTGGATGTGAAGGAGGAAGTGGAAGAGCAAGATGAAGAGGCTCCTTTACCAAATAAAACTTCAATGGAGGAGGAGGTTATGGAGGTATATGAGCCAAAGGATTCATATCCACAGAGGCTACTTGAGGTGATAAAGGAATATGAAAACTCACAACTCACCCAAGAGCAAGAGAGACTCAAGGGTGTGGTAGAGAAACATGAGGCTCAATTTGGTACCATAACGGCTCAATTGTCCAACATCACCGAGATACTTTCAAGGTTATCTCAACCTTCCTCCAATAACTCCATCCAACCCTCAAGCTCTTCCAATCTTCCATCCCAACCTCTTCCAAATCCAAAGGGCGGTCTCAACGCCATCACTCTACGTTCGGGTACTACATTAGAGGAGATACCTCATAGGGTCATGGAAGATGTTCATGAGGAAGAAGTGGTTGTTGAAGCTCCACATGAAGAAGAGGAGGTAGACACAAGGCATGAGGAAGAAGAAGTAAGCCTTAAAGAACCCAAGAGGAAGGCTATAGTGGACGAATCCATTCCTATCCCATTTCTGTCCATGGTAAAGAAGGCCAAGAAGACTCTGGAGTTTTATTTAAATATGCTTCAAGTATTGAAGAAGGTTGAGATAACCATTCCACTTCTTAATGCTATTCAACAAATTCCGAAGTATGCAAAATTTTTAAAGGACTTGTGCACACGCAAAGATAGGATTGGTGATTTGGAAATATTATCATTGGATAGTTCCATTTCTTCATTGATGAAGCCTATTCCGGAAATGTGTAGTGACCCTGGACCATGTTTGGTGTCTTGTCATATTGGTGGACGTATCTTTTGGCCACAAAGTTTGCCTTAGCCGACAAGAGTGTGATCACTGTAATGGGAATAGCAGAAGATGTACTTGTGGCAATCAAGGACTTGGTATTTCTAGTTGACTTCTACATCTTTGAGATGCCTCCAACAGAGAATAGAAGTTCCTTATCCGTTCTACTTGGTAGACCCTTCTTGAAGACCTCTAAGTTCAAATTGGATGCCTTCACCGGCACATACTGCTTTGAGGTCGGAGACAAGACAATCAAGTTTAAGTTGGATGAAGCCATGAAACACCCTCCTGAAGAAAATTTCGTTCTTCGATGTGATGTAATCGATGAGGTGGTAGCGGAGGTATGAAGAGAGGATCACAACAAGTTGTGCTGCCCTATTGTTGAAGAGACGGATGACCAAGAGGATGAACAAGAGAAAGTTGTTGAGAATGAACTCCAGGAGCTTGGTGAAAAGGAACCTCAACTTGAGGCAAAGAATGAATTAAAGCCTCTTACATCTCATTTGAAGTATGCATTCTTAGAGGACAACCAAAGGTTTCCAGTCATTATTGCTAGTGAGCTTTCTAACCAAGAGGAAGAGAAGCTCCTAGATGTCCTAAGAAGGCACAAGAAAGCAATCGGTTGGAGCTTGGCCGACATTGTAGGGATTGACCCCCGCAAGTGTATGCATCATATCTTTCTCCAAGAGGGAGCCCGGCCGGTTAGACAACCGCAAAGAAGGCTCAACCCCACCATCCTTGATGTGGTGAAGAAGGAGGTCACTAGGCTACTTGAGGCGGGTATCATATATCCAATTTCTGACAGTGAGTCGGTGAGCCCGGTCCAGGTTGTTCCAAAGAAATCAGGCATCACTGCAGTCAAGAAGGATGATGGTGAAGTGGTCACCAAGAGAGTACAAAATGCTTGGCGGGTGTGCATCGATTATAGAAGGTTGAATGCCGTAACAAGGAAGGACCACTACCCCTTGCCCTTCATTGACCAGATGTTGGACCGACTGGTAGGTAAATCCCATTATTCCTTTCTTGATGGATTCACTGGCTACTTCCAGATTCACATTGCTCCTGAGGATCACGAAAAGACCACATTTACTTGTCCCTTTGGCACCTTTGCTTACAAAAGGATGCCATTTGGGCTATGCAATGCACCCGCCACTTTTCAGTGGTGTATGACTAGTGTCTTTTCCGATCTTATGGAGACTTGTCTGGAAGTCTTTATGGATGATTTTAGCATATATGGTACCTCCTTTGATAGTTATTTGGAGAACTTGGCCAAAGTCTTAGCTAGATGTGTTGACACTAACCTTGTCCTAAATTTCGAAAAATGTCATTTCATGGTGAGACAAGGTATAGTGTTAGGACACATAGTTTCTGACAAGGGCATTTATGTGGACCCGGCCAAGGTCAATGTTATTACTAGTTTACGTCACCCCTCATCCGTGAGGGAGGTGATGCCAGGGCATTTTGGCCAGTTTCACTGACATTTTCTTTATTGTTTTTAAGGTAGTTTCATGCATTTCCTTAGAAAATAAGCTAGTTTTGGGTAGATATTCATTTACATCTTGATTCAAGCATACATTGTGGACTTTACTTGATTTCATGAGGATTTTGCATGAAATTAATGACAAATTGGATGTTGTATTTCCCATGACTTGGACTAGAACATTGATGCACTTTATTGCTTGAAGGAAGCAAGGAAGAACCACGTTAGCAGCCACGTTAGTCTCACTAACGTGACTTCTAACGTAGGAATGGGAGCTAGCTTGCAAAGTTAATGAGAAAAGTAATCGCCAACGTTAACTAAGTTAACGTGAACTCTAACGTGGAGGAAAGAAAATGGAGCCAACGTTAGTGACACTTACCTTTGTCACTAACGTTGGGCCAAGCTCATAAGTGGCCACGTTAGTTGCCACATTAACTTAGTTAACGTGGCTTCTAACGTTAAGAAGCAAAAGAGAAGCCAACGTTAGTGACATTCACCTTTGTCACTAACGTTGGCCAAGCCTCCAGAAGCCACGTTAACTTAGTTAACGTGGAAGCCAATGTGGAGAAAGTATATGATCGCCAATGTTAGTGACACCTAACTTTGTCACTAACGTTGGAATGAACCACACAAGCCACAATGAGCCACGTTAACTCCCACGTTAACTAAGTTAACGTGGAAGCTAACGTGAAGAAGATAGATGATGAGCAAACGTTAGTGACATTCACCTTTGTCACTAACGTTGGAGATGGTTAGCATTGCTACGTTAGAGGCCACGTTAACCTAGTTAACGTGGACTCTAACGTGGGAGATAGAGGCACATTGGAATGTTAGTGAAAAAGGTAAGTGTCACTAACGTTCTCGAAGGTTGGCAAGCTAACGTTAAGAGCCACGTTAACTAAGTTAACGTGGACTCTAACGTAAGAAAGGGGGAGGCTTCTCAACGTTGTTGGGAAAGGTAAGTCCCAATAACGTATGCGAAGGACCAAGAGGCAACGTTGGTAGCAACGTTTGTGCCATTAACGTTGAGGTTAACGTGGCTCTAACTTGGGTAAGGAACGTTAGTGAAAAAGGTGATTGTCACTAACATTCTCGAACCCACATTTTCACTTAACGTTAACACCACTAATGTCCTAAGCTAAAGTCCCTGCCCACTTCACACTTTCTCTTTGCAAGTAAAGCTAAGCCCAATGAAGAAGATAACTGCTTCAAACTCAAGATCCAAAGGCCCATACCCAAGACTTGGAGAGCCAACTAGAAGATCAGAAGAGTAGTATATATAGGAGTAGCTTTGAATTGATCAGGGGGATTGGAAATTGGGAAAACTACTCTCTATATTTTACCACTCTCTGCACTTCTAGTTTTTCTTTCATGATGTATTCTCCATCTTTGCTTTCATTTTCCAGAGCTATAAACAACTAAACCCCTTTCATTGGGTTAGGGAGCTAGGTTGTAATTTGATGGATCAATACTAGTTTTCATTATTCTTCTTCTATCTGTTCTTTTGATTTTACTTGAAAGCTTTCGATCTTCATCCAATTGGATAGTTATCTTGGAAAAGAAGCTATTCAAACTTGGATCTCTTCTGAACCTTGAAAGAGGAATGAAGAGATCATGCTAGAAATGCTTTCTCATGCTGGACCAAATTGGATTTGGATGGATATGTGACTATAATCCTCTCAATACTTGATTTGGGAAATGCATGTGGTATAATCAGTGACCATACTTCATCTCTTCTCATGAGCAATTGACCAAGGAATTGGCTATTAATCAAGATTTGAGAGATCGAATTACAAGGAATTGTAATTCGATAACTTAATATTGCCAAGGAGATCAATGAATGCATTGATTGAGGTAGAGATGAAAATGAAATTGATCCGGAGAATACAACATCTCCTGAGCCCAATGAACTCCCCATTTCAGATCTTACCCATTCTCTTTAATTTTTGTCATTTACTTTTATGAGTAATTACCCCATTCCCATTTACAATTCTGCAATTCACTTTCCGTAATTTACTTTCAGCTCTTTATTTCTAACATTTACTTTTTCTGTTATTTACCTTCCCACCAGTTTATTTTCTGCAATTCTCAACTCAAATCCTGATTCGCTCAACTAGAACATTCCTCTAATTAAAGTTGCTTGATCAATCAATCTCTGTGGGATTCGACCTCACTCTATTGTGAGTTTTTACTTGACGACAAAATTCGGTACACTTGCCGAAGGAAATTTGTTACGAGACAAGTTTTCCGTGCACCAAATTTATGGCGCCGTTGCCGGGGATTGATTATGCATCAACAATGATTAAATTGGAGGATAACTAGATTGAGCATTTTTGTTTTGTTTGATTTAATTTTCTGTTTGAGTAATTTACTTTAAGTTTTAGTTAATTTCTTCCCTTCCCCCTTCTTTTTCGTTTCTTTTTGTTATTTACAATTCAGTTCACTAACCCACTAACTGTTTGATATATTGCATCATTCACACTAACAGTAATTCTAACAGAATACTTTCTGCATTTATTTTCCTTGCTTGTGCTTTGTTGGTTGTATGACAAGGAGAAGAAGCGGGGCTTCAACTTCCTTTGATTCTGAACCTGAGAGAACCTTCTTTAGATTAAGGAGGGAAGCAAGAGGAAAAAGAGTGGTTGGTGCTGAGGAAGAGGAGGAATACTTTGAAACAAACATGGAAGAAAACATGGGAGACCATCGTGAAGTAGAGGCTCACAACCATGGCGGAGGAGGTCGAGCAAATCATGCTGGGGAGGATAGAAGAGTTTTGGGCTCTTACATCAATCCAAACCCAGGAAACTGTGGAAGTAGCATTCAAAAGCCAACCATCCATGCCAACAATTTTGAACTAAAACCACAGCTCATCACCCTTGTTCAGAACAACTGTTCATTCGGAAGAAGTGTCCAAGAAGAACCCAATCAACATCTAACCACCTTCCTAAGAATTTGTGACACAGTGAAGTCTAATGGTGTTCATCCTGATGCCTATAGACTGCTCTTATTTCCATTCTCACTCAAGGATAAGGCAGCCAAATGGCTGGAGTCTTTCCCAAAGGAGAGCTTGACAACTTGGGAAGATGTAGTGAACAAATTCTTAGTAAGATTCTACCCCCCTCAACGAATCAATAGGCTGAGAGCTGAGGTCCAAACTTTCAGGCAACAATATGGTGAGACTCTTTATGAAGCATGGGAGAGGTTTAAGGACCTGACAAGGAGGTGTCCAGCTGACATGTTCAACGAATGGGTGGTGCAGCTGCACATTTTCTATGAAGGCCTGTCATATGAATCAAAGAAGGCCATAGACCATTCATCCAGAGGATCTTTGAACAAGAAGAAGACCATTGAGGAAGCCATAGATGTCATTGAAACAGTAGCAGTAATGGAGCTAAACAATGTAGATGCTCTGCTGGCCCAAAACAAGCTCATTACCCAGCAGCTGGCTGACCTCACCAAGAAGATGGAGAGGAACCAAGTAGCAGCAATCACTACTTCCTCAACAACCCAAGAAGGAGTGAATGAAGAAGCAGAGGGTAGTCAGGAGCAAGTCAACTACATTGGGAATTCACCTAGGCAAAACCATGATCCATACTCTAAGACCTATAACCCTGGATGGAGGAATCACCCAAACTTTGGGTGAGAAAATCAACAAGACCAAGGCCTAGATCAAAGACGTTCAAATCCCAACAACAATGCAGCCCACCAACATTTCACATCTAGACCATATCAGCACCCACATAACCAACCCTCTCAAAACCTTTACCAAGGACAAAATAAGCCTCCTCATCCTTCCACCTCTAATCCCCATCTACCATCATTTGATGACAGACTCTCAAGGATTAAGAATCTACTTGAAGGCATAGGCAAAGAGATTCAAGACAACAAGGCATTCAAGGAGGAAGTGCGAGCCAATTTCAAGAACCAGGGAGACACAATCAAGAGGTTGGAATCCCAAGTGGGGTATCTCTCTGAGAAGATTCCCAAACCTACAGATGGATTTCCAAGTGACACAGAGAAGAATCTGAGAGGTGAAACAAAGAAAGTAAAATGGAAAGATTGCAAGATGGTCACTATAAGTGATAAGGAGACTGAGGACAAGCCAAACAAGTCGGCAGAACAACCTGGAGACACCTCAACAGAGAAGGAGGAAAAAGATCACCAAAAACCAGAAATCTCACAACAGGAGCTGCTGAGACTTTATGCACCCTTTCCCCAACTACTCAAGGGTGCTATTGAGAAGAGAATATACTCAAGATTTCTTGACTTGTTTGCATCTCTGCATGTCAACATACCATTCATCAAGACCATCCAACAAATGCCTGCATACATCAAGTATATGAAGGAACTGCTTCCTAGGAAAAGCTCACTCAAGGGAGGACAAACTATAGTGATGAACAAGGAGTGCAGCGCCCTCATTCAACCAGAGTTGCCTACAAAAAGAAAGGACCCAGGGAGTTTTCACCTCCCCTGTGCCATAGGAGAAACAATGTTTGATAGAGCACTCTGCGATTTGGGAGCAAGCATCAACTTAATGCCCTTACCTCTGGTGAAGAGGCTGCAGATCAATGAGATAATGCCCACAGATGTAGTCATCAGGCTAGCAGACAAAACTCAAAAACAAGCAATAGGAGTGGTGGAAAATGTGTTGGTAAAGGTTGGGAAATACTTTCTTCCCACAGACTTCGTCATCCTGGACATGTAAGAGAGTCACACTCACCTAATCATATTGGGAAGACCATTCCTAGCTACAGCCAGAGCACTCATAGATGTTAAGCGAGGGGAGCTAATATTGAGGATCCATGATGAACGACTCAGTTTTAATATCTTCAAACTCTCACAAGAAGCGGACCAAGAGAATAAAGAACCAAGCAAAGATCTTAATGAGATACTAAAACAGGAAGCAAGCACTGAAGCACAACTAGCCCATCTGGGAAAGCCATTGCTTGATGAACAAGGAAATAAGCAGTTGTCACAGCTCAAAGAAAAGCTGGAGGAACCTAAACCACCAGAGACATGTGAAGACAACAACAAAATTCCCTTAGAAGAAGAAGTCACAAAGAGCAAGGCAACATCAAAAGGAACAAAGAAGAAGGTACCAAGGAGGTGGAGGAACAAGAAGATCCCTACCGAGGACTTCTCTCCAGGGGATAAAGTGATCTCAGCTTACTTCCCAGATATCCCCCCTGATCTCCCCACTGTACCATCTCAGTTACCTAAGGTCTTCACTATCAACAGAGTTCTCTCCTTGGAACATGTAGAGATCTTTGATACAACTAATGGATATAAGTCCAAGGCAAGAGGGGAGGACTTGAAGCATTATCAACCTCCCTGATGAAGGAGAAACGTCAAGCTAGTGACACTAAAGAAGTGCTTCATGGGAGGCAACCCATGTTTTATATGCTTTTAATAGTGAATAAGTCAATATTCATGAATTCTAACTCAAACTCGACAAACACTTGGTGAAATCCTTATTATGCAGTATATAGTAAAGAACAAGTTTGGTGTTCAAAGCATGCCAAGAAAGCATCGATGCAACTCAGAGCATGCTAGTCTTGGAACTTTGAACAAAACTTTTCATCACAGTGCTCCAAACTAAGTTTGGTGTCACCCCAAGGTGCCACGAATATGCATATAAGGATACACAGTTAGTTAGTTAGTTGGTGTTCATGAATAAACAATCCAATCCTTTTTCTTTATTATTCTAGCCGTAAATTTTAAATTTTTATGATATTAATTTTTCTTATTTTTATAGGGAAAAGGAGAGGAGCATTGTAAGGGATTGATTGGACAATTAAATGAGGAAGGTTCGGCCACTTCATGAAGAGAAACTACACACTTGTCTCAAGAAGGAATGCATTGGAAAATGTTGCCATGCAACATTGAAAAAATGAGAATCTTGGAGACCGAACCAACCCCCTTCATAAAGTTTATGATCCCTGTGCTCATTCCATGCACAACCCCAACTGTCCATCAAGCAACCACTCCGTCAATCCACACCTTTTATCCACTCACCACTTCTCTATATAAGTGGATTTAGTCCGCACCACTTCCACATTCGAAATTCCTATCCCTTGCACTTCACTTTCCAACAACCAGTTCTTCCAACACCTCATTTTCTAAATCCTACATCTCTTCTCTTTACTACACCAGTACACATTAACCTCCACGCGTGGCAGCATCAAGCTCCAAGAGACAAAAAAGGAAGGAACCAATGGAGAGCATTCCTTTCGATGAGAAGAGATTCAAAACTGCCTTCCATGAACAAGAATTTGAAAGGATCAAGATCAAGAAGATACTGCCTGAGTTAACCTTCCAAATTAATGAAGACGAGTGCCCACAGATTCGAGAGAAAGTTGAACAAAGAGGGTGGCAAAGGCTCACTAATCCAGAGGGGAAGATCAATGCAAACCTCATCAAAGAGTTCTACGCAAATGTGGTTAGAGAAGACAAAACCAGGGCCCCAACCTTCAAAAGGTATGTAAGAGGAAAGGAGGTGGACTTCAGCCCAAATGCTATAATAAGAACTCTTCACTTGAAATCACCACATTTTGATGAGCCCAGTTATCATACAAGGATAAGTAGGAGCCCTGACAATGATGAGCTCACAGAAATCGTGACTGACATCTGTGTTATAGCAGCTGATTGGGAGAGGTATGCAGATGGAAGACCCCGGTTCATCAAGAGGGGAGACCTTAGCCCGGAAGCTAAAGGGTGGTTTGAACTCGTAAGGAGGTCCATCTTCCCAGCTGCAAATAATTCAGAGGTCAATATTAATCGAGCGACTATGGTACATTGCCTAGTACAGGGTGGAGAAATCAATGTGCATGAACTCATAGCTGAGGGGATTCAAGAGTCAGCTGAGAAGGCTGATTCGGGTGCCAGTCTTTGGTACCCCAGCACTATTCTCAGACTATGCACAAAGGCTAAGGTAGTCTTCGAGGATAGCAATCCAGACTGGGTGAACCCTGGGAGGCTAGTTACAATCCAGCGTCTGGTCTATACTACACCTGCTCAGCAACAAAGAAGGCCACAAATAGGAAAGCTGAAAGCGAAAGAAGGAGCTCACCAAGAGGAGCCTCATCAGAAAGAACATCAACAAGAAGAGCATCATGACCCAGCCGACTTGAATATGAATCACCTTTTAAGGGCCATTGAAGATTTGGGGATGAGACATATGGAAGGACAAGAGCAAATACTAAACCTTCAGTCCAACTGGATGAGCCAACAAGAAGAGTGGCAGAAACAACAAATGGAGCAGCAACAGGAACAATACTCCCAGCTCACTCAAGCCATCCACCAAGTTACTAAGAGGCAAGAACGTCAAGATAAGCATTTGCAGGAACTCAATCAGCGGCAAATAGCTCAGATGAAAGCATTCAATGAGTTCACTGTACTTAATGAAGGACGACAACTACATAGGGAGGAGTTCAACGTAAACACCCAAGCCAAGTTGAACTACATTTCTAGTCATATGCATCATCTACACTATGCCATCCCTACATATGATGAGGTCCAAAAAGATTTTGTAGAACAAGAAGAGAGGAAGGTGAAACAGCAGAAGGAAACACTAAAGAAGAAGATGGAAGATGGTGGTTTCTGGAAGAAGCTGATTGGAAAAAGCAAAGGGAGTGGGAGTACGAGCACTCAAGAGGGACACAAGGAGGACAAGCAAGGAGGAGAGCATGGGCAAGCATATGAGTAAAAGGTGGTGGAGTTCCTTCTTTGGTCCATCTTTTTTCATGCTTTAAATAAGGAAGATCTTGTATGAAATAGAACATGCTTCCATGATAGTTTGAATTTTTTTTAAATTCTATCTTTTAAGTTTTGTGTTGAAGAGGTCTATGCTTGCTAGTCTTTATGTCACTGTGATAAACCCATATTTCATGAGTTCTTTTGTGCTTAATTAGAGTGATTTATTCAACTCTTCACCTACTTATTCACATTAATTGCATGGTTTTACCTTCCCTTCCTTATTATGTGATGTAAATGAAAAACATGTTTTCTAAGCTTTAAAGTCAATTAATTTAATTACCTTTATTTCCATTCGATGCCGTGATTAGTGTGTTAAGTAGTTTCAGATTTTCTAAGGCAGAATGACTTAAAGGATGAAAAAGGAAACATACTAAAATGGAAGGAGGAAGCAAAACGGAGCTTTAAGGAAACTGGTATCCACGCGATCGCATGGATGACGCGATCGCGTGCCAAGCACGAATCAGCAGCGACGCGGCCGCATGACTGACATGACCGCGTGGCAAGGAAAGGCTCCAAATGACGCGACCGTGTGACCCACGCAGACGCGTGACAGAGGCCACGTATCAGAATTTACAGAATATGCCCCCAGCAAATTCTGAAGCCCTTTTTGGCCCAGATCCAAGTACAGACAGCATAGACCAGAGGTTATAAAGTGTGGGAATGCTCCCATTCAAGGATAGCTCGCATATTTTACTTTTCAATGATTTAGATTTAGTTTAGAGAGAGATTCTCTCTCTCTTTTAGGATTTAGGACTTCTTCTTGTTTTGGGAGTAACTCTGGATCCAGGTTTAATGTTCTTTTATTTTAGTTTTATTTATTTATTCCAACATTTCAATTAATTATTATAATTTGATTTACGAATTATTCCATGTTACGGACAGTTATTTGAATTAATGATATTTGAGGTATTTTCAGTTTATAATTGTTCCCTTTGATTTAAGTTACCATTGCTTCCCATCTAAGGATATTTTTATTATTCCAGCTATTTTACTTTTTCCCCTTTTGGTTCTGGGTAAGAATTTAGTAACTCAACAGTTATTAAACTCAACATAATTGATAATCGTTATCTTGCTAATTGAGCTGAACCTAAATAATCCCAACCTTTTCTTAGGAAATAAATAGGATTCAAAGGTCAATTCAATTAGTCCCTTGACTTTCCTTGCCCTGGTACAGGTTGACCAAGTGGAATTAAGATACAACTTGCATCATTGTTGAGAGGGATAGCTAAGTTGGACTTCTAATTTCCCTTATCTTGCCAAAAGTTGTTTTACAGTTATTATATATTTTTAATTGCCATTTAATTCACTCGTCATTTAAATTACTTGCTTCTCACCTTCTAAACCCCGATTATAACCTTTATAACCAATAATAAGAACATACTTCCTCGCAGTTCCTTGAGAAGACGACCCGAGGTTTGAATACTCGGTTAAAAATTTCTAAGGGGTTTGTTACTTGTGACACCCAAAACGTTTGTACGAAGGGATTTTTGTCGGTTTAGAGACTATATCTACAATGCAACTATTTTTATGACATTCTTTACTGGCAAAAATCCTAACGTCAAAATGGCGCCGTTGCCGGGGAACTGCTAACGTGTGCCTTATTATTGGTTATTGTAAATATTTTTCTTTTGCTTGTTTATTTATTTTTGTTTTTCCTTTTTATCTTTATTTGCTACTATGAACTCTCACCCCCCTCGCTTTGAGTTTAGTTCTAATATTGTTAAAGGAAATAGAAGTTACAGTAGGAATGTGCATCAAGGTCAGACCAATCAAGGATGGATGGAGCCAAGAGGATCTAATCAACCCTTTAGGCAGCAACACCCTCCGAGATATCCTGGACAAAGACCATTCTACAATGCATATCCGGCTGAAAGATATGGTGGACAACCTTGTAACTACCAACAAGTCCCACCCCGTGCATATGAACCATCCTTTCAACATAACCTCGAACCACCACACTCACAAGCTTCTCTTCACCATTCGCCATCATATGATCCTTCCTTACCCCAATACCAATCCAATCGTTCCCAATCATCACCACTTTCCTTTGTATCATGTCCAAGTCCGGCAAACCGCGAAGCAGAGGATCGCCTAAAAGAAACAGTAATTAAATTTCAAACAACCATTCGACAACTGGAGCAAGCACTAATTCAATGGGCCACTAGACGCTCAAATATACAAGGATCAACCACAGCTCCATGTGGACAGCCCGATGAAGAGCGTAGCATGAAAGAAATACTAGAGACTCCAGTGGACAAGACAGAAAATGAATTCATACTAGAACAAGTGGAAGAAGCTATCATTGTTCAAGAAGAAGAAGTGGTTGAAGATCTAGGAGATGCTGAACTTCCTTGGGAATCCAGAATTGAGGAAAACTCCGTCCAAGATGCTACAGTTAATGCTAAGGAGGATACCGTACAATCTCCAAGGCAAGTCATTTACGAAGAATCAGACGGAATAATCAAAGAAGCAAATTCCCTTGATGATGATAGTCACAAGTCTAGTTCTCCTAGTGATGAACTTGCGTCCGCAAGTGAATTCTCTGTGACCGAAGAATTTTCCCCAAGTGAATATGAGGATGATGCGGAGGTAGATTTCTCTCAACCTCCAATCTATGACTCAAGTGATGAGGAAGACATAGAAGACTTTGACCAGGATACAGATACAATTGAAGATCTTTGCAAGGAAGTAGAAGAATTCACAGAAGAGCACAAGGAAACGGAACTTGCAGAACCACCAAAAACACCTACCCTAAGGCCATTACCACCTAATACAAGCTTCAAGTGGGTACAATCCTTAACTTATAATTTTACTTATTCACTTGAGTATGGTTTGCTTGAAACAGATGGCCAACTTAGAGCTCTCTGCGGCTTTAAGAGTAAGAGGGAATTGGCTCGTACTCAGAGCTGGTGCACCAGGTTCAATAAGGTTCCACGCTTCACCTCGAAGTACACGGATTGGTATCATGCTCAATTGCATGGATCACGAAAAACGTTTGGTCACCACGGTGAGATTCTACTTTTTAACCCGCCCGAATGGAAACTTACAAATCAAAACGGAGGCGAATCTAAAAACACAGCTTGGGATCATGGATTATATTCTGACATTCATCATTCCGGGAGGCTGAATATCTGTTTGAAGATGCTCAGAAGCTTTACATGCCTAGTTTGGGACCCCGGAGGCTATTGGCATTCCAAGCACTGGTGAAAATTTTTGGACGAATTTAAACATAAGCCACCATAACAGGATACTCTTCCGATGTCCAACTGAAGGACTTTAACTAAAAGTGCTAGGTGGGAGACAACCCACCATGGTATGGTCGCTTCTTTCTCAATCTATTTCTTGTTATTGTTTTCAATTTACCCTCTTTTTTTTTATTTTAACATTAACCTGGAATCATGCATAGCATTCATGTTAATCACTGCATCCTGCATTTTTCAGTTTAAAAAAAAAGGGATGCACGACGCGACCGCATGCCTCATGCGATCGCATCATATCGCAAAAAACAACACCTGCGCGACCGCGTGACCCACGCGGCCGCGTGATATACATATCGGCATAAGGATCCAATGAACAGAAAGTTAGGCTAGAATCGTGCGGCCCTTGTGCGTTTCGCACAAATTGGCCCACGCGATCGCATGCCCCATGCGATCGCGTCACTTGCACAATATCAATCCCACGCGACCGCGTGAGCGACGCGATCGCGTCGCATGGATTGCATATCACCCCAAAAGGAGACAGAGAGTTGCGCTGAAACGGTGCTGGAGTCGTGCGTTTAGCACGAATTCCAGCGACGCGATCGCGCGACCCCTGCGATCGCGTCACCCCTCTTTCCCCCCTCTCATACGATCGCGCGACCCACGCGATCGCATCACCCCCATTTTCATCCCAACCACGCGATCGCGTGCTCCACGCGGCCGCGTAGATTCGAAAATATAAACCCCCAGCCCGCGAACCCTATCAGTCGCGCAGCCCCCCCTTCACCCCCAACCCTCTTCTCCTTCTCTCTTCTTCTTCCCCCAGCCACCGCCGGCCAGCCACCACACCACCACCCCAATGCTGCCACCCAGACGCCACCGCCGTACCACCCCCTCCCATTCTCTCTTCTTCCTTCTTCCTCTCTCCTCCCCTCTCCACCACTGCCAACCGCGAGCACCGCCCAGCCACCGCCGGCCGTCCAGCCGCGCCACCCTCTCCGCCACCCACCCCCTTCAGCCAGCAACAACTACCGCCCTCCCTTCCCCTATCCCCTTCCTCTCTCACTAACCCTATTACCTCCCTCTGCCACTGCCCCCTCAGCCGCCACCGCGACGCCGTGCACCACCACCGCACCGGACGCCGCCGCAGCCACCTTCTTCCCTGTTCCACCCCTTCCGCTTACCAGGTTCCGTAACACGCAGCCCTTTTTATCCGTTCGTCACTTTTCTGTCTTTTTTATTCCGTTTATGTTCATGATTAGGATAGCTAGACTTGCATGTTGTAGTGGATTTTTAGGTTGTTAGGTAGTTTAGGCTGTGGTTAGTGAATCTAGGTCTGTTTACTTGCACTGTTCTTACTTCTGTTTTATCCTATGTGTAAATATGTTGCTGCTATAATCATGTTTCATATGCTGCTTTCTTGTATGTTGCTGCTGTTTACATTGAGTTTTTATGTTTAATTTATATCTATGTACCTGCGGCTTGATTTTTTCAATTCGTATGAACTGATATGATTGCTGTTTATTTTCCGGGACAATCCAATTTTAGCCGGAATGCTGCCCAAATTTTTTTAAAATTGTTTTCATTCATGTTTTGGTTTGGCATTTCTGAAATCTGTTTTACTCTGCTTTACCCAAACCATTACATGAATGCTATGGCAGACTTTCTTATCCTCTTTGATTTCCTGGTTCATAACCTTCATTTGTGATTCACTGATTCCAATTTCTGATTTCTTTATTTCTATTCAAATTAGCATCACCCTGTTTTCTTTATTCAATTATGAGTACTTCTATTCTTACCTGTGAATCCTTGTTTTATGGAATTTTTCTATGCCACTTACTTTCCTAACTCACTAATTTTAATTTACTAATTTCTTTTTACCATACTAACCCTCTTAATCTCTTTTCTGATTACTTTCACTTCCTCTAACTTTCTCACTATGGCATATTGATTTTTCTTTCCATTTAACATTAATTCAATCACATTTCAATTACTCATTTTCCTTTTCTATTTCTCCCTTACTACTTTGAGTTTCCTTTGTTTAAATTGCCTATTTGCTTTCCTATTTTATCCAATTCCTGGTTTTCTGTTTTTCAGGATGTCTGCCTCACAGAGGAAAGGCAAAGGCAAGGCTACTGGCAAGCGCAAGAGAGGAGATTCCTCCCAGTCCATCATTGCTCTAATGCACGATTCCTCATGGCGGGAGAAGAACTTTACACAGCAGGAAAAAGCTGACCAGCTGCTCCCTTCGACTGATCCTATAAATTTTCCAAACCGGTACTGTGAGCTGAAGTACCCGACTTTTGCGAACTCCAGAAATCTATACCTGGAACGTACCTTGAAAATTCCAGAAGCCCTCCAGCAATACACTACTGAGCGAATCAAGCAACGGGGCTGGTTCTTTCTGGAGAGACCACTGACAGAGGTCAATGCATCTTGGGTCCGGGAATTCTATTGCAACTACTACCTTACTACCCTAGATGCAGTGAACCTGAGGGAAAAGCAAATTCTGGTCACTGAGGAGGCCATAGAGACCATTCTCCAGCTCCCAGCCAAGTCCGATCAGCCAGATAGTTTTGCACAAGCTGAGGAGGACATGGGCCAGATGCAATTTGACTGGGACGCCGTGAAGGCACAGATAGCTCTCGACCCTGCTGTTCCTTGGGAGATGGGTCAGAACACCACTATGCCTAGAGGGATCAAGAAAGTGTACTTGAATGATGAGGCTCGGCTATGGCATCAGATCTTGAGTAATTTTGTGATGTCGAGTACTCACGAGACGGAGATCCCGGCTACCATGATCACCCTCCTTTGGTGTGTGCTGGAGGGTAAGGACCTTTATCTGCCACGTTTCATTCGGCACTATATGGCCAGGGTCCACGTCCGCGGCACCCTCCCTTTTCCGTATCTGATTACACGACTAGGCCGTCAGGCTGATGTGCCTTGGGAGGATGCCGATGAGCAACCACCAGCAGTGGACTGCAGGAAGATGATTCCTCACAGCAGGAACTTCTTTGCTTTGGGCCACAGACCACCACCTGTCACTGCTACTGATGAGACAGCCCCTCCGTCTGCTGGACCCTCTTCATCCACAGCTGCCACAGCTGCCCCTGCTACCACCACTGCACCTCCACCGGCCTCTGAGCTGGTTTATCACCTCGTGCACCGTCTATTCCGCCAGCTTGATCAGATGGAGCGCCGTAACAGGCGCCGGTATGAGAGATTGGAGCGCCGCAGTAGGCAACGCTATTCCCATCTGAAGCTGATGATCAGACAGGGCGCTGACATCCCCTCCGAGCCCGACACACCATCAGAGCCATCAGAGGAGGAGGAGGATGAGCACGAGGAGGAGCCTCATTCCCAGGCGGAGACTCATCAGCAGGCAGGCACAAAGCACGCCACACCACAGCAGGAGGCCCCACATCAGCTTGAGGCTGCAGATCCGGAGATCTCGCTCCAGTCAGTCTCCCCTCTACAGCAGCCGAACTCTCAGCCCACCACTGCCACAGAGACCCCAGCTACCATCCCTCCCAGTGATGACACTCCTTCACACCCGGATTGATTGAGCATCGGGGACGATGCTTCATTTTAAGTGTGGGGAGGTCGCCATCTCTGGCGTTTATTTTGGTGAACTACTACATACTTTTTCTTTTATTTTGGATATTTTTCTGTATTTTTCTCTTTTTCTTTTATTGTTATTTTATGAGTACTTATACATTGCTACTTGTGTATTTTACTCTATTTTCTGCATTTTGCACATTTTGTTCATATTTTAATTATTTAGTTTATTTTAGTTATTTAGTTTAGTTTGCAATTCTAACTTATTAGTGGATCAATTAGTATAGTTTACCCTTTTTACATAAGATAGCTTAGTTATAGCTTAGTTTAAATTGACAAAAAGAGTAAGCTAGGAACTTGAACATAATAGATTTAGATCCATAAAACCTTGTATATATAGCATTACATGGTGTAGTTAAACTGACAATATTTCATCAAGGAGAAACATTAAAACTTCAAAGGCTACCCTAAATTACTTTTTAACAGAATAATGAGAATTTTTAACTAAACCTGCATGACATACATAGGTGATAAATGATTTTTCAGCTAGAGAACACATAGCCTGTGAGTTTTGAGCTTAACTGTATGGTTACATTCAAACCATGATTTCTATTTCTGTGTGTTCCAACCTTCTTTCTTATTCTGATGTTCTTTACTTTGTTTTAGTCTATATGTCCGATTATAGAATTTAGGTACATCTCAAAATAATGATTGAGGCCATCATTTGATCTTAGCTCACTTACCCAAAATTAGCCTACCTTTTACATCACCTTTGTTGGCCCCCTTTGAGCTTTTTAAAACCCCTTATTCTATTTTAGCCAAATTACTAGCCTTAAGCAGAAAAACAAAAGAAATTCCCAAGTGAATCCTTGGTTAGCTTAAGATAGAAAATTATAAATAGAGTAAAATGTGGGAAACTTATTGGGAACATAGTTGATAAAGACAAAAGGTAGAAAAATTAAAAAGAATAAAGCAACTCAAAGTTTTGGGAAGCAGGCTCATGAAAATTCAAATTAATAAAAATTACCATGTGTATTAAAAAAAAAGTTAGTTTTCAAGCATGTAAATAAGGGGATACAAAAGGAACTCCCCAATGCAAATTAAAAAGCAATGCACATGGATAAAAACAAGAATTGAAACATGAGCATGTGACATCAAAAGCGAGAAAATAAGGAGAATAGGTAAAGAAGCATTGTTTTACTAAGTATGTATGTTAGGTGAGATCTTAGTCTAATTAAGGATTCACTTATTAGCTCACTTAGCCTTATACATATATCCTTACCCTTTGCCTTGACCCCATTACAACCTTAAGTAAAGACTTCATGAGTTTTGGTATGACTATGTTCTATAATTGTTGATTGGTTAGACGAAAAACAAAGTTATAGAAAGGAAGAATAAAAAGAAGAATAGAGTGATTAACCCAATAAACACTGAGTGATTAGAGAGAAAACACAAAATCCAGTGAGGGTTCAAAAGCTCATTAACATTTATCTCTGATTGTCTTGCAAGTTTTTTTTCTTATCTCATCTGCAAAAACATGCTTTATTATTTGAGGGTTAGCTATATATATATATATATATATATATATATATATATATATATATATATATATATATATATATATATATCTCCTTGAGAATGTGAAATAATTTGACTACATGTAAGCTTATTATATAAGTGAATAATTTAGAGTTGCATGATGCATCATTCATTTAGGTAGATGCATTTAGCATAGGTTGCATTGCATAACATTCCATCACTTTAGCCTTAATTATTTACCTTGGATTTAGCATGAGGACATGCTAGTGTTTAAGTGTGGGGAGGTTGATAAACCCATATTTCATGAGTTCTTTTGTGCTTAATTAGAGTGATTTATTCAACTCTTCACCTACTTATTCACATTAATTGCATGGTTTTACCTTCCCTTCCTTATTATGTGATGTAAATGAAAAACATGTTTTCTAAGCTTTAAAATCAATTAATTTAATTACCTTTATTTCCATTCGATGCCGTGATTAGTGTGTTGAGTAGTTTCAGATTTTCTAAGGCAGAATGACTTAAAGGATGAAAAAGGAAACATACTAAAATGGAAGGAGGAAGCAAAACGGAGCTTTAAGGAAATTGGTATCCACGCGATCGCATGGATGACGCGATCGCATGCCAAGCACGAATTAGCAGCGACGCGGCCGCATGACTGACGCGACCGCGCGCCTTAAGCAGAACGCATATGACGCGGTCGCATGACTGACGCGACCGCGTGGCAAGGAAAGGCTCCAAATGACGCGACCGCATGACCCACGCGGATGCGTGACAGAGGCCACGTATCAGAATTTACAGAATATGCCCCCAGCAAATTCTGAAGCCCTTTTTGGCCCAGATCCAAGTACAGACAGCATAGACCAGAGGTTATAAAGTGTGGAAATGCTTCCATTCAAGGAGAGCTCGCATATTTTACTTTTCAATGATTTAGATTTAGTTTAGAGAGAGATTCTCTCTCTCTTTTTGGATTTAGGACTTCTTCTTGTTTTGGGAGTAACTCTGGATCCAGGTTTAACGTTCTTTTATTTTAGTTTTATTTATTTATTCCAACATTTGATTTAATTATTATAATTTGATTTACGAATTATTCCATGTTACAGACAGTTATTTGAATTAATGATATTTGAGGTATTTTCAGTTTATAATTATTCCCTTTGATTTAAGTTACCATTGCTTCCCATCTAAGGATATTTTTATTATTCCAGCAATTTTACTTTTTCCCCTTTTGGTTCTGGGTAAGAATTTAGTAACTCAACAGTTATTAAACTCAACATAATTGATAATCGTTATCTTGCTAATTGAGCTGAACATAAGTAATCACAACCTTTTCTTAGGAAATAAATAGGATTCAAAGGTCAATTCAATTAGTCCCTTGACTTTCCTTGCCCTGGTACAGGTTGACCAAGTAGAATTAAGATACAAATTTCATCATTATTGAGAGGGATAGCTAAGTTGGACTTCTAATTTCCCTTATCTTGCCAAAAGTTGTTTTACAGTTATTATATATTTTTAATTGCCATTTAATTCACTCGTCATTTAAATTACTTGCTTCTCACCTTCTAAACCCCGATTATAACCTTTATAACAAATAATAAGAACATACTTCCTCGCAGTTCCTTGAGAAGACGACCCGAGGTTTGAATACTCGGTTAAAAATTTCTAAGGGGTTTGTTACTTGTGACACCCAAAACATTTGTACGAAGGGATTTTTGTCGGTTTAGAGACTATATCTACAACGCAACTGTTTTTATGACATTCTTTACTGGCAGAAATCCTAATGTCACACTTCATCATCACTTGGCTTACTTGTGTGCTTGTTCCTTTAAATCAAATGAAAAGAGAATGAGTGTTTACAAAAGACCAAAGTGGAGTTCATACTATGGAGTAAGTTCATGAGTTTATGGTGTGATCATAAGTTAGCTAAGTTGGTTCAACCACAAGGTGGGAAGACAACTATCTGTCATGAATACTATGCTTTGAACATACACATGAGACTAGCTAAATGACAAGATCCTAAATAGAAAAAGGGGAAAAGAAAAATCAAAGTTGAAGAATAAAAGAAAATGAGTAAGCAATAAGGCTAGGCACCAATGGTTTTAATCTTGAAGCATGTGTATGTGGTGTTCCTGTGTGAGGGATTTACTTGGATGAATAAGCTCTTAGGGGTGCCTTATCACTTGGTAACTTGGGTTAACTAACTCGGGATTATCAGCTGAAAGTCCACTATCAAGAGTAACCCTCACTACAGAGCATTTAGTAACCCAAAGAGGTGCTAGACACCAAGGTCTCAAGAAAAGAAAATAAACAAACCATATGCCTGTTGTGTGTATGTATGGAGGAAAGAGACTTGAGGGAGTAAGTCCTTAGGGGTGCTTCAACACCTAGCACCTTGAACCAACTGGTTCGGGAGTGTTGGCTGAAAGCTTATTTTAAAGAGTTGCCCCCTTACAGAGCACTTAGCTTAAGAACACAAATAAGCCCTGAAGTGACAACAAAAGGATCAATGAATAAAAATCTCATGGGATGCAATCACAGTGAGTATTCTAGAACATGATAAATGTCTGAAAGCCAGGAATGAACCTAAGTTGCTATGCATGAAACCACCATAAAACCAGGGACATGACATCCACAAGTATGACTCATTTCTCTTGGCATTCCATTCATCATTCTCTTGTTCCAGTACTTGCTTAGGGACAAGCAAGCTTTAAGTTTGGTGTTGTGATGCCAGGGCATTTTGGCTAGTTTTACTGACCTTTTCTTTACTGTTTTTAAGGTAGTTTCATGTATTTCCTTAGAAATAAGCTAGTTTTGGGTAGATATTCACTTACATCTTGATTCAAGCATACATTGTGTACTTTACCTGATTTCATGAGGATTTTGCATGAAATTAATGACAAATTAGATGTTGCATTTCCCATGACTTGGACTAGAAATTATTGCTTGATTTCAGGACAAAGGAAGCAACGAAGAACCACGTTAATCTCACTAACGTGACTTCAAATGTAGGAATGGGAGCTAGCTTGCAAAGTTAATGAGAAAAGTAATTGCCAATAACGTCCTCGAAGCCATCATAGCCCACGTTAAGAGTCACGTTAACTAAGTTAACGTGAACTCTAACGTGGAGGAAAGAAAATAGAGCCAACGTTAGTGACACTTACCTTTGTCACCAACGTTGGGCCAAGCTCATAAGTGGCCACGATAGTTAAGAAGCAAAAGAGAAGCCAAAGAGAAGCCAACGTTAGTGACATTCACCTTTGTCACTAACGTTGGCCAAGCCTCCATAAGCTACGTTAACTTCCACGTTAACTTAGTTAACATGGAAGCCAACGTGGAGAAAGTATATGATCGCCAACGTTAGTGACACCTAACTTTGTCACTAATGTTGGAATGAACCACAAAAGCCACAGTGAGCCACGTTAACTCCCACGTAAACTTAGTTAATGTGGAAGCTAACGTGAAGAAGAGAGATGATGAGCCAACGTTAGTGACATTCACCTTTGTCACTAACGTTGGAGATGGCTAGCAATGCTACGTTAGAGGCCACGTTAACCTAGTTAACGTGGTCTCTAACGTGGGAGATAGGGGTACATTGGAACATTAGTGACAAAGGTAAGTTTCACTAACGTTCTCGAAGGATGGCAAGCTAACGTTAAGAGCCACGTTAACTAAGTTAACGTGGACTCTAACGTAAGAAAGGGGGAGGCTTCTCAACGTTATTGGGAAAGATAAGTCCCAATAACGTATGCGAAGGACCAAGAGGCAACGTTGGTGGCAACGTTTGTGCCACTAACGTTGAGGTTAACGTGGCTCTAACTTGGGTAAGGAACGTTAGTGAAAAAGGTGATTGTCACTAACGTTCTCGAACCCATATTTTCACTTAACGTTAACACCACTAACGTCCTGAGCTAAAGTCCCTGCGCACTTCACACTTTCTCTCTGCAAGTAAAGCTAAGCCCAATGAAGAAGATAACTGCTTCAAACTCAAGATCCAAAGGCCCATACCCAAGACTTGGAGAGCCAACTAGAAAATCAGAAGAGTAGTATATATAGGAGTAGCTTTTAATTGATTAGGGGGATTTGAAATTGGGAAAACTACTCTCTGTATTTTACCATTCTCTGCACTTCTAGTTTTGCTTTCATAATGTATTCTCCATCTTTGCTTTCATTTTCCAGAGCTATGAACAACTAAACCCCTTTCATTGGGTTAGGGAGCTCTGTTGTAATTTGATGGATCAATACTAGTTTTCATTATTCTTCTTCTATCTGTTCTTTTGATTTTACTTGAAAGCTTTCGATCTTCATCCAATTGGATAGTTATCCTGGAAAAGAAGCTATTCAAACTTGGATCTCTTCTGAACCTTGAAAGAGGAATGAAGAGATCATGCTAGAAATGCTTTCTCATGCTGGACCAAATTGGGTTTGGATGGATATGTGACTATAATCCTCTCAATACTTGATTTGGAAAATGCATGAGGTATAATCGGTGACCATACTTCATCTCTTCTCATGAGCAATTGACCAAGGAATTGGTTATTGATCAAGATTTGAGAGATCGAATTACAAGGAATTGTAATTCGATCACTTAAGATTGCCAAGGAGATCAATGAATGCATTGATTGAGGAAGAGATGAAAATAAAATTGATCTGGAGAATGCAACATCTCCTGAGCCCAATGAACTCCCCATTTCTGATCTTACCCATTCTCTTTAATTTCTGTCATTTACTTTTATGAGCAATTACCCCATTCCCATTTACAATTCTGCAATTTACTTTCCGTCATTTACTTTCAGCTCTCTATTTCTAGCATTTACTTTTTCTGTTATTTACCTTCCCGCCAGTTTATTTTCTGCAATTCTCAACTCAAATCCTGATTCGCTCAACTAGAACATTCCTCTAATTAAAGTTGATTGATCAATCAATCTCTGTGGGATTCGACCTCACTCTATTGTGAGTTTTTACTTGACGACGAAATTCGGTACACTTGCCGAAGGAAATTTGTTACGAGACAAGTTTTTCGTGCATCAGGAGGTCCGTTCCTTTTTGGGGCATGCAGGATTCTATAGGCGCTCTATCAAGGATTTCAATAAGATTGCATTGCCATTGTCGCGCCTACTCCAAAAGGACGTGGACTTTGAGTTTGATAGTGCTTGTGCGGGTGCATTTGAGGAGTTAAGGAGAGCTCTTACCACGGCACCAATTGTGAGGGGCCCAAACTGGACGCAGCCATTCGAGATAATGTGCGACACGTCAAATCATGTTGTAGGTGCCACGCTTACACAGCGCGATAGTAAGCCCCCTTATATCATTGCTTATTCCTCAAAAACATTGGATGCGGCACAATCCAACTATACCACTAAGGAGAAAGAGCTCCTAGCTATTGTCCATGCTTTAGATAAATTCTGATCTTATTTGCTAGGATCCAAAATAGTGGTATACATGGATCATGCAGCTTTAAAGTATTTGTTGACAAAGAATGAGTCGAAACCTAGGCTCATACGTTGGATCTTGCTCTTGCAAGAATTCGACATTGAGATTAAGGATCGAAGTGGGTCTCAAAATTTGGTTGCAGATCATCTAAGCCGCCTTGAAAATCTTAAATATGACCCATTTCTGATTGACGACTCATTCTCTTTGGATAATTTGCATGCTGTTTCAGATAGTTTTTCTTGGTTTCTACCAATGGCGAACTACTTGATGGCTAAGATCTTTCCTCCCAATTTTTCTAAACATCAAAGGGATAAGTTGAGGAGTGATTCCAAATATTACATTTGGGATGACCCTCACTTATGGAAGAGGGGAGTAGACCAAGTAATTCGAAGATGTGTCTCAGAATCTGAAATCCAACCCATTCTTGAAGCATACCATTCATCGGAGTGTGGCGGTCACTTTGGCCCATAACGGACAGCTAAAAAGGTTTTGGATTGTGGATTTTGGTGGCCAATCTTATTCAATGATGCTAACCAATTCTGTGTGTCGTGTCACCAATGTCAGAAGTCGGGAAATGCATCCCAAAGGGATGAAATGCCTCAACAACCGATGTTGTTCTGTGAGATCTTTGATGTATGGGGATAGACTTTTTGGGGCCATTTCCCAACTCAAGTAGGTATCTATATATTCTATTGGCGGTTGACTATGTATCAAAGTGGGTAGAAGCGATACCTACCGGCCTTGATAACGCCAATACTGTGATTGCTTTCATTAGAAATAATATTGTGTGCCGCTATGGGTCACCACGAACAATTGTGAGCGACTAAGGTTCCTACTTTTGCAATAGGAAAGTAGAGGCACTACTCAAGCGCTATGGGGTATTGCACAAGGTTGCAATTGCTTATCACCCCCAAACCAACGGATAAGCGGAGGTGTCCAACCGGGAGATTAAGTGGATTTTGGAGAAAGTGGTGAATCCACAAAGGAAGGACTAGAGCTCTTGGTTGGGAGATGCACTATGAGCATATAGGACGGCCTATAAGACCGCGTTAGGGATGAGTCCCTTTCGAATCGTCTATGGCAAGGCATGCCACCTTCCGGTGAAAATTGAGCATAAGGCCTATTGGGCAATTAAGCAGTGTAACATGGATTTCACCAAGGCGGGTATAGCCAGAAAATTGCAACTGGAGGAGCTTGAGTGTCTTTGGATAGAGGTATATGAAAATGCTCGAATCTACAAGGAAAAAACTAAGGCGTTTCATGATCACTATATCCCGAAGAAGGATTTTCAAGAAGGTGACGAGGTTCTCCTCTATAACTCGAGGCTCAGATTCATGCCTGGGAAGCTCCGTTCAAGATGGGAAGGACCGTTCAAGGAGAAGGAGGTAAAGCCCTATGGAGTGGTGGAATTGTTTGACCCCCGAAGCGATACAACTTTCAAGGTGAATGGATATAGAGTGAAGAAGTACCATGGCTACAAACCATCAAAGGAGTTAGAGGTGTTCCTGCTTACGGATGCACCAAGAGGAGGGGAAGCTTAGGCGACTGACCGTCCAACTTAAGGACTTAAAGAAAAGTGCTTGGTGGGAGACACCCCACCGTGGTAAGATCTTCCATGTGTATACTCTTTTTGCATCTAGCTTTAGATTTTTGTGAATTTTGTGATTTCTTGGTGTTGTTGAGTTGCTTAGGTATGAAAGCTTTTGTTGATTTTGTTGAATTTCTATGATATCCATGTAGATTTCACTAATCTTGCCATGGATGAATTGATATGGTTAGAGAAAATGCTTTTTTTTGAGTAGTGCATGAAATTGTGACTGTTTTCTTGACTATCTAGCTTGAATACCTGGCAGGGTTGTATTAAAAAAATACCTTTCTTTATGTTGTGAAAAAAAAAGAGGGGGGATGCACGCGTAAGCGTGTAGGACGCGTGCGCGTCGCTCGCATTTTTGCAAGTATCAGCCCATTTTCGTGAGAGTTGCGCGAGCAATGCGCCAACAACACACGAAACGCGCTACTCCTAGTCACGTGTGCGCGTATGGGACGCTCACGCGTCGCCTACCCCAATCCCCTGTCCACGCATGCGCGCACATGACGCGTACGCATCGATCACACTATGTGCCACTCTTGGTACATTTTACCCGAGAGTTGCGCAAGCATTGCGCAAAACGCGCAACTCCTACGCACGCGTGCGCGTGTAGCACGCTCACGCGTCGTTTTGCCCTCATGCTTACCCACGTGTGCGCACACATGACGCATACGCGTCGGTTGCCTTACATGCATTCCTCCAGTACCTTTCACTCGAGACTTGCACGAGCATTGCGCAAGCAATGCGCGAAATGCGCCAGTGCCTCCACGCGTGCACGCACTGTGGCGCGTAAGCGTCCCTTACCTGTTTCCGTACACACGCGTACGCATGGGTGGCGCTCGCGTGTCCCTCTTCTTTTCTTCACTCCACGCATACGCGTGGCGTGCCCGCGCACATCGATACTCGGATGCAGGTAATGCACCAGCGCGCACTGTTTCAAATTTTCTCTTCTCACCTCTTTTTTCCACTTTCTTCTTCTTCTTCTCCTATCTTCTTTCCCTTTTTCCCCCTTCACCACTTCTCTCGCCCACCATCACCAGCGACTTCACCAACCGGCAACCACCACTTCCGCGCGGTCCCACTTTCTCTCCCCTCTTGTCTCTCTTCCCTCCTTCCCTTTCTCTTGCTTGCACCTTATCTCCTCTTTTCCTCTCAAGGTCATATTCTTTTCCATTCTCTTTATCTTTGCTTTATGCCTTTCTTTCTTAATTACATGTCTTTACTTTCTCTTATTTCTCTTAGTTGCACTTTATTGAATTTTCTCTTATTTATTTACTTCCTTTCTTCTTCTTCCTTGCCAATTTTTTTGAATGTTGAAATTGAGTTACCTCTTGCTTTGATGGGTTGATTTGTTATCTTTTGATTCCTTTGTGATTATGTGATGTTGTTTTGATATGGGTGTATCAGTTTAGGGTATTGCACCTTTGCAAGTATTCAATGTGCTTATAGTTTGAATGTTGCACACCAAGTGTTTGTTGAATTGCACCTATCACAATTTTCGTTAATTTTGACACTATGCTTTCAAATTGGTGCTCTTCTATCAATACACTTGTCTTTTTCTTGTACATTAAGCTCATTGCGCTCCATATTTACCACTCATATGTGCATACCCATGACTTGCTTCCTTAGATCATATTGCAAGAATTGTATTCTAACTCCACTTTATTCCTTTAAGTATGCCTTATTGTTTTGGAGTTAGATTGGGTAATTGTTTTCTTGCGCATTTTATCTTTCTTGCATCTGTCACTTGGGGTTTATTCCTGATGCTTGAGTTATTTTTCTCATGCCTTACTTGCATGCCTTTTTCGCTCTTGCATCCCATGCTAGTGCTTTGCTCTGTACCTCAACATTGATCTTGCTTGCATGTTGCAGCTGTCATGTTTTCAAGATACCTATTCTTTTGTGGCATTATTTCTCACTAGCTTGTTATAATTTGAGTGCGGTCTCTTTGAGTTTAATGTCTTCTCTTCCCTCTCCTTTTTCAGATGGCCATAAAAAAGGACAAGAAAAAGGCATAGAAGAAGCCGCCTCCCAAAAGGAAACCTCAAAAAGCCACCGCCAAATCGTACCACGTGCCCAAGTCCATGCCTCTCCCTAATAAGGCGCGAAGCATCATTAAAATTGATGACCAAGAGAAGGACAACTCTGCGAGAGATTCCACTCAGTTTTCCAACCACTATTGCGAACTCATGTTCCCCATCGTGATTGAACGGAATTATCATTCTGAACCCTTTCTTAACCCTCCGGGTTATATAGTTCAGTTTGTCATACCTCGTATTGAGCGACGAGGATGGGGCTTTCTCATGAGGAGACCACAAGAAGCCAATCTCTCATGGGTGGTAGAGTTCTACACCAATTACTTCTCACCTTCTCTTCAGACTATCTTCATGCGCTGGAAGCAAGTTCCAGTTTCTGAGAAAGCTATTCAAGAAGTACTCCGAGTCCCACCCGTACCGGACGAGGTAGATGGTTACCAGGAGGCACTCCGCCAGTGTGATGAGTTCAATTCTAGTTTTGATTGGGACGCTGTGCACCGGGTTATTACCGAACCAGAAATATTTTGCACCCGAAGGCACCTGAGGCCCCGACCTAAGGGCATTTTTGTGCGTTATTTGACTGTAGAGGCTCGAGCATGGACCCAAATCTTGTCTCATTACGTGTTTCCCAGCACTCACGAGACCTTGATCACTGTAGACCTAGCCCTGCTAGTTTGGTGTATATTCACAGAGCGGCCGGTTAACATTGCTCGCCTCATCCACCAAGCCATGAGTGATGTTCATGCCAAGGGTAACCTACCTTTCCCAGCCTTGGTGACGGAGTTAGTTGCTACTGCTGATGTTCCCCGAGAGACTAAGGATAGAAGAACGATGATTCAGGTAGAGGGCGACGTCGTCCCAACCGGAAAATATCTCAAGCCTCTGGCGAAACATAAAACGCTTGATATAGTTGTCCCCTCGGTTATCCCTACCACTTCTTCTACATCACAAGGATCTTCCCACCAAGGGCTTGAAGACTTCCACAAGAAGATAAATAGATATGAATGGCAGAACCAACACCGATATGCTTACTTCAAGAAGCTTTTGAGTTGTGTGACACCTTTTATGGAGGAGCCGGAGATCTCCACATCCACCTCGTACTTAAGTGAAGAGAGCATTCGCAAACGGGATAGTGGAAGTTCTAAGCCCGACCACCACTTGCACCTTGCTAGTAGCACGGAGTACCGTGCTAATTCTTAGAGTGTGGGAAGTCATTTGACCGATCTCCGTGGGTAATAATATCCTCTTCTCAACATCTATGGATTTTAGTTCTCTTTTGTTTTGTTAATTAGGACATCCTGCATGTTTAGTTAGTTTTTCTTGATAGGACTGCTTGGTTAGGGTGATGACTTCTTTTCCAAGAAACTGTATTTTCAGGGTACCCTACCAATTACCAATTTTGAAAAAAAAAATTTTCTTAAGATAACTTGCTTGAAGAATGTATTTTGGAACATGGTGTTTGAGCTGAGAATACAAGCGTGTAAGTTTTGAGCATTATTGTGTGGTTATATCATCTAACCACTTATTCTCATTCTTGTGTGCATTACTCTTTCTCTATGATTCCAGTCCTTGCTTTGTCTGATTCAATATATCCATTATTTTGTGTATGGATGTATTTACATGATTTAGACCATCATTTCAATAGTCATTTTTTCTAAATGGCCTTAACCCTTTTATCTACCGTTGCTAAACAGTTTTGAGACCATGATAAACCCTTTTTGTTCTTAAAATTGAGCACATCAACACCCCTAAGTGAAAAACAATGAACATCCCTGGATTTGGATCCTTGATTAGCTTAGGCGAGTGAGAGTGTGTATCATGTAATTAGAAGGGTGTACTTGGGAACTTGGGTAGATGTAAAGGTATGTCTTTGTGTTTGTAATTGAAAATTATGGGAATCGGGAACATACTCATGTATTGAATGATTGAACCATATGCGTTGGAATTTTTGTACATGTTTTTCTTTTTCTTGGTCTTTTTTCATGTTTTAAAAATTCAAAAAAATTAAAAAAACTATCTTTTCCTTATTTTGCTCATAAATTTCGAATATTTGAGTTGACATTTTCAAACAAAAAATTTCAAAATTTAATTGTTTCTTACGAGTCAAGTCAAATTTTCAATTTAAAGATTCTATCTTTTTCAAAAATAAAATCTTTTTCATTTTTATTTTATTTTCGAAAACTTTAAAAAAATTAATTTTCAAAATCTTTTTCTTATTTTTTTTCATATTTTCGAAAATCTCACTAACATTAATGTTTTAATTAAAAAATTTTTCTAGTTGTTACTTGTCTATTAAGAAAGGTTCAATCTTTAAATTATAGAATCATATCTTTTTGTTTCTTGTTTGTCATGTAATCAACTTTAATTTTCAAAATCAAATCTTTTTAAATTTCTTTTTCAAATCTTTTTCAAAATGATTTTCAGTCATATCTTTTTGAAAATCAATTTCAAAATCTTTTCTAACTTCTTATCTTTTCAAAATTGATTTTCAAATTTTTTCAATTAACTACTTGACTTTTTGTTTGATTTTAAAAGTTTTCTATCTCAATCATATCTTTTTCAAAACCACTTAACTAATTTTCTCTCTCTAATTTTCGAAAACTCCTCCCCACTTTTTCAAATTTCACTTTAATTAACTAATTGTTTTAAATTTTAATTTAATTTTATTCAATTTCTCTTTTTTTTATTTTCGAATTATAACTAATATTTAAAATAAAAACAACAATATTTTATTTTATTTTATTTTATTTTTGAATTCTTTCCTCTCTCATCTCTTTTTATTTATTTATTTATCTACTAACACTCCTCTTCCACTAAAAATTCGAACCCCCTCTTCTTCTCTGTGTTCGAATTTTTATCTTCTCCTTCTTCTATTCTTCTCTTCTTCTACTCACATAAAGGAATCTCTATACTGTGACATAGAGGATTCCTATTCTTTTCTGTTATCTTCTTTTTCATATGAGCAGGAACAGGGATAAAGACATTCTTATTGAAGCTGATCCTGAACCTGAAAGGACTTTTAAGTGGAAACTAAGAGAAGCTAAAACACAACCCTCTGGAGAGAACCTTACAGAAATTTTCGAAAAAGAAGGAGACATGGCCGAACCAAATAACAATGACAACAGTGCAAGGAAGATGCTTGGTGACTTCATTGCACCCTCTGCTGACTTTTATGGAAGAAGCATCTCAATTCCTGCAATTGGAGCAAACAACTTTGAGCTTAAGCCTCAATTAGTTTCTCTAATGCAACAGAATTGCAAGTTTTATGGACTTCCATTGGAAGATCCTCATCAGTTCATAGCTGAATTCTTGCAAATCTATGACACTATCAAGACGAATGGAGTTGATCCCGAGGTCTACAGGCTTATGCTTTTCCCTTTTGCTGTAAGAGACAGAGCTAGAACATGGTTGGATTCACAACCTAAGGAAAGCCTGAACTATTGGGAAAAACTGGTCAGTGCTTTCCTGGCCAAATTCTTTCCACCTTAAAAAATGAGCAAGCTTAGAGTGGAAATACAAACCTTCAGACAGAAGAAAGGTGAGTCCCTCTATGAAGCTTGGGAAAGAGATAAGCAATTGATCAAAAGGTGTCCTACTGACATGCTTCCAAAATGGAGCATCATATGCATATTCTATGATGGTCTGTCTGAGTTGTCAAAAATGTCATTAGACCATTCTGCTGGAAGATCTCTTCATCTGAAAACCCCTGCAGAAGCTCAGGAACTCATTGAAATGGTTGCAAATAACCAGTTCATGTACACCTCTGAGAGGAGTCCTGTGAACGATGGGACGCCTCAGAAGAAGGGAGTTCTTGAAATTGATACTCTGAATGCCATATTGGCTCAGAACAAAATATTGACTCAGCAAGTCAATATGATTTCTCAGAGTCTGAATGGATTGCAAGCTGCATCCAATAGTACTAAAGAAGTATCTTCTGAAGAAGAAGCTTATGATCCTGAGAACCCTGCAATGGAAGAGGTGAATTACATGGGAGAACCCTATGGAAACACCTATAATCCTTCATGGAGAAATCATCCAAATTTCTCATGGAAGGACCAATAGAAGCCTCAACAAGGCTTCAACAATAATGGTGGAAGAAATAGGTTTAGCAATAGCAAGCCTTTTCCATCATCTTCTCAGCAACAGAAAGAAAATTCTGAACAGAGCCATTCTGGCCTGGCAACCATAGTCTCTGATCTATCCAAGACCACACTAAGTTTCATGAATGAAACAAGGTCCTCCATAAGAATTTTGGAGGCACAAGTGGGTCAACTGAGTAAGAAGATTACTGAAACTCCTCCCAGTACTCTCCCAAGTAATACAGAAAAAAATCCCAAGAGAGAGTGCAAGGCCATAACCATGACCAACATGGCCGAACCTGGAGGGAGTGAGGAGGATGTGAGTCCCAGTGAGAAAAACCTCATGGGACGTCCTCAGGACAGAAAGGAGTTTCCCTTTGAGGAACAAAAGGAATCTGAGGCTCATACAGAGACCATAGAGATTCCATTGAACTTCCTTCTGCCATTCATAAGCTCTGATAAATATTCTTCCTCTAAAGAGGATGAAGACATCACTGAAGAGCAAATTGCTAAATATATAGGAGCAATCATGAAGTTGAATGCCAAATTATTTGGTAATGAGACTTGGGAGGATGAACCTCCATTGCTCATCAATGAACTGAATGATCTGGTTCAACTGAAATTACCTCAGAAGAAACAGGATCCTGGAAAGTTCTTAATACCTTGTACCATAGGCACCATGACCTTTAAGAAGGATCTGTGTGACCTTGGTTCTAGTATAAACCTCATGCCCCTCTCTGTAATGGAGAAACTAAGGATCTTTGAGGTGGAAGCTATAAGAATCTACCTAGAGATGTCAGACAATTCAAGGAAATAGGCTTATGGACTAGTAGAGGATGTCTTAGTGAAGGTTGAAGGCTTTTACATCCCTGCTGATTTCATAATCCTAAACACTGGGAAGGATGAACATCAATCCATCATCCTTGAAAGACCCTTCCTAGCCACAGCAAGAGCTGTGATTGATGTGGATAGAGGAGAGCTAGTCCTTCAGTTGAATGAGGACTACCTTGTATTCAAGACTCAAGGTTCTCCTTATGTAACCATGGAGAGGAAGCATGAAAAGCTTCTCTCAATACAGAGTCAAACAAAACCCCCACATTCAAACTCTAAGTTTGGTGTTGGGAGGCCACAACCAAACTCTATGTTTGGTGTTGAGAGGCCCCAAGCTTGCTTTGATTATCTATGAGGTTCCATGAGAGCTCACTATCAAGCTATTGACATTAAAGAAGCGCTTATTAGGAGACAAGCCAATGTTATTTAATTATATCTATTTATTTTCCATTGTTATTTTATGTTTTCTGTAGGTTGATGATCATGTGAAGTCACAAAAACAACTGAAAAATCAAAAACAGAATAAAAAATAGCATTAAAAATAGCTCACCCTGGAGAAAGAACTTACGTGCGTTTAAATTCCAGTAAGAAGCATCAAACTGGCATTTAACGCCAGAAAGAAGCATCAAGCTGGCGTTAAACGCCAGAAACAAGCACCAGACTGGCGTTTAACGCCAGAATAGAGCATCAAGTTGGCGTTTAATGCCAAGAAAGGGAGAAAAGCTGGCGTTGAACGCCAAAAACAAGTAGCAGTCTGGCGTTAAATGCTAGAATTGCAATCTAAGGGCATTTTTGCACGCTTTAACGGAGCAGGGATGCTAAGTCCTTGACCGCACAGGATCCCCACCTACCACACCTCTTCTTTTCTCCTCTTCACACCTTTCCATAACACTCTTCCCCAAAATAACCTCCACCAATCACATCCATCTCCCTCCCAAACCCAACCCCTACTACAAGAATTCTCTCTCCACTCCACTCCTATATAAGCCCCTCATCATTCCTTCCTTTTCACACATCATAACCATATAAAACTCCCCCTGGCCGCAACCAACACTACCCTCCATCTCCTCAATTTCTTCTTCTTCTAACCCCTTCTCTCTTCTTTTGCTCGAGAACGAGCAAACCTTTTAAGTTTGGTATTGGAAAAGCTAAAGCTTTTTATTTTCCATAACTATTTATGGCACCTAAGGCCAGAGAAACCTCTAGAAAGAGGAAAGGGGAGGCCATTTCTTCCACCTCTAAGTCATGGGAGATGGATAGATTCATCTCACAAGCCCATTACTAAGAAAAAGATGGAGCAAACAAGAGAGCCCACTCATGGACCTCAACAAGAGCATGAGAAAATTCCTCATCATGAAATCCCTGAGATGCCTCAAGGGATGCACTTTCCTCCACAAAACTATTGGAAGCAAATCAACACCTCCCTAGGAGAATTAAGTTCCAACATGGGACAACTAAGGGTGGAGCACCAAGAGCACTCCATTATTCTCCGTGAAATTAGAGAAGATCAAATAGCTATGAGGAAGGAGCAACAAAGGCAAGGAAGAGACATTGAGGAGCTAAAGGACTCCATAAGATCCTCAAGAGGAAGAACTAACCGCCATCACTAAGGTGGACCTGTTCCTTAATCTCCTTGTCTATTTATTTATTTTTCTATTTTTCGTTTACTATGCTTTATGTTTATTTATGTTTGTGTCTTTACTACATGATCATTAGTGTCTAGTGTCTATGTCTTAAAGCTATGAATGTCCTATGAATCCATCACCTCTCTTAAATGAAAAATGTTCTAAAAACAAAAGAACAAGAAGTACATGATTTTGAATTTATCCTTGAAATTAGTTTAATTATTTTGATGTGGTGACAATACTTTTAATTTTCTGAATGAATGCTTGAACAGTGCATATGTCTTTTGAATTTGTTGTTTATGAATGTTAAAATTGTTGGCTCTTGAAAGAATAATAAAAAAGGAGAAATGTTATTGATAATCTGAAAAATCATAAAATTGATTCTTGAAGCAAGAAAAAGTAGTGAAGAACAAAGCTTGCGAAAAAAAATGGCAAAAATAAAAGAAAAAAAGAAAAAGAAAAAGCAAGCAGAAAAAGCCAAGAGCTCTTTAAACCAAAAGGCAAGGGTAAAATAAAAAAGATCCAAGGCTTTGAGCATTAATGGATAGGAGGGCCCAAAGGAATAAAATCCTGGCCTAAGCGGCTAAACCAAGCTGTCCCTAACCATGTGCTTGTGGCGTGAAGGTGTCAAGTGCAAAGCTTGAGACTGAGTGGTTAAAGTTGTGATCCAAAGCAAAAAGAGTGTGCTTAAGAACCCTGGACACCTCTAATTGGGGACTCTAGCAAAGCTGAGTCATAATCTGAAAAGGTTCACCTAGTTATGTGTCTGTGGCATTTATGTATCCGGTGGTAATACTGGAAAACAAAGTGCTTAGGGCCACGGCCAAGAGTCATAAAGTAGCTGTGTTCAAGAATCAACATACTGAACTAGGAGAATCAATAACACTATCTAAATTCTAAGTTCCTATAGATGCCAATCATTCTGAACTTCAAAGGATAAAGTGAGATGCCAAAACTGTTCAAAGGCAAGAAGCTACTAGTCCCGCTCATCTAATTGGAGCTAAGTTTCATTGATATTTTGGAATTTATAGTATATTCTCTTCTTTTTATCCTATTTGATTTTTAGTTGCTTGGGGACAAGCAACAATTTAAGTTTGGTTTTGTGATGAGCGGATAATTTATACGCTTTTTGGCATTGTTTTTAGGTAGTTTTTAATATGTTTTAGTTAATTTTTATTATATTTTTATTAGTTTTCAAGAAAAATTCACATTTCTGGACTTTACTATGAGTTTGTGTGTTTTTCTGTGATTTCAGGTATTTTCTGGCTGAAATTGAGGGACCTGAGCAAAAATCTGATTCAGAGGCTAAAAATGGACTGCAGATGCTATTGGACAAGAGAAGCCTCTACACGTGTAAAGCTCAATGCTCAGCCCAAGCACACACCAAGTGGGCCCCAAAAGTGGGTTTCTGCATCATTTACTTATCTCTGTAAACCTTAGTAACTAGTTTAGTATAAATAGGACTTTTTACTATGGTATTATAATCTTTGGACGTTTAGTCCTTAGACCTTTGAGGCTGGCCATTCGTCCATGCTGAGACCATTATCACTTATGTATTTTCAATGGTGGAGTTTCTACACCCCATAGATTAAGGTGTGGAGCTCTGCTGTTCTTCATGAATTAATGCAAAGTACTATTGTTTTTCTATTCAATTCAAGCCTATTTCTTCTCTAAGATATTCATTCGCACACGAGAACATGATGAATGTGATGATTATGTGACGCTCATCACCATTCTCACCTATGAACGCGTGCCTGACAACTACTTCCATTCTACATGCAAACAAACTTGAATGTGTATCTCTTAGGTTTCTAATCTAAGATTAAAACCTTCGTGGTATAGGCTAGAATTATTGGCGGCCATTCTTGAGATCCGGAAAGTCTAAACCTTGTCTGTGGTATTCCGAGTAGGATCTGGGAAGGGATGACTGTGATGAGCTTCAAACTTACGAGTGTTGCGCGTAGTGACAGATGCAAAAGGATCAACGGATCCTACTCCAACATTATCAAGAACCGACAGATGATTAGCGGTGCAGTAACAGCGCATTTGGACCATTTTCACTGAGAGGACGGACGGTAGCCATTGACAACGGTGATCCCCCAACATACAGCTTGCCATGGAAAGGAGTATGAATGATTGAATGAAGATAGTAGGAAAGCAGAGATTCAGAAGCAACAAGCATCTCCATGCGCTTATCTGAAATTCCACCAATGAATTACATAAGTATTTCTATCTTATTTTATATTTTATTTATATTTTAATTATCAAAACCTTATAACCATTTGAATCTACCTGACTGAGATTTACAAGATGACCATAGCTTGCTTCAAGCCGACAATCTCTGTGGGATCGACCCTTACTCATGTAAGGTTTATTACTTGGACGACCCAGTGCACTTGCTGGTTAGTTGTGCGAAGTTGTGAAGAAGAATTGAGATTATAAATGTGCGTACCAAGTTTTTAGCGCCATTGAGATCACAATTTCGTGCACCAACTACCCATGATAAGTTGGCCTCCCGTGGCTGTCTCCTAAAAAATATCCACTGTCTCCTCTCTATGCGGGGCTCTACAAAATAAAAAAAGTGTGTTGGAACAATGAGTAGATGCTCATTATTGTAGTTCCGCTCGGCTAGGATGGGGAACATCTGTTCGCAATAACGGTTAGTGAACCGTGTAGAGTCTCGTGCGGGAAAGGCTTTTTCTGCTTCATCAACCTTAATGATCCTTTTTACCTTGCTGGTGTCTTGTCCGTGGCCTTCTCTTTTCCTTTCTCGGTACCCATGCCTAAGGAAGAAGGAAAGAGGGGGAATGTGAAATATAGATAACTAAAATCGAAAGGAAGACAATACCAAGTGATAATGAATGCCAAGAAAAAGATAGTAGTTTAGATACATGGTAGCTACAACATGTAGGTAAGATCTCAATTAAGAGCAATTAGGCAATTCATACTAATCAGATGTAAGAGTGTAAAAGCATGCAAAAAGGGGCATGAGAGGCATAACTCAAGCAACAATAATTAAAAATACCAAATTACAGAGCACGTAGATGATGACAATTGTGAATGATAATCCCAAATACATGTGGAGTGCCAGGGTTGTGAAAAAGAGGCATTCAAGTAAAAGAAGAAAACAAACACTTGCTGAGCAAGTTAAAGTAGGAATGAAAATAATATAATCCAAATGTATATGAGAGTCAAATAAAATACCAATTGTCAAATCACTCCGCATAATATCCACAAGCTTCATTAAAGTATGGTAATATCCAAATAAAATTCCAACATCAACATAAGAATGCAAGAAAAATAGAAGAAATAGAAACCATAGATAATTATACTAAAAGAAAGATTGATAAGAAGGAAAAATTAGTAAATGCAATAATGAAAGAATAGAAGGGAGGAAGAAAAGAAACCTGATGATGAAGATGAAGAAGGGAGAAAGAAAGTAGTAGAAAGTAAGAAAGAATAAGGAAGAAAGGGGGAAAAAGGAAGAAGAAATAAATAGGATTGAAAAGAATTAGGATTGGGGTGGGATAATTTGAAATCAGGCGCTGAGGTGGTTTAATTGTGCATCCATGCGACGCGTACGCGTGCATCACGCATACGCGTGGGTCGTGCAAATTAAATAGTGACGCGTAAGCGTCGGGCACGCGTACGCGTCCCTTTGATTGTGCGAATCGTGCGAAGGCATCAACGCGTACGCACAACTCTCTGTTTGGTCTGGGCCTAGGGCAAAAATGACATACGACGCGTGCGCGTCAGGCACGCGCACGGGTGGATGGCTCTTTTTGGAAAACAACGCGCACACGTCAGGGACGCGTACGCGTGATGGAGCTTGTGGTTCTAGCAGAGTTCTAGCCCCACACCATCATAACTCTCTGGCTATACACCCTTTTACGCCGATTTGTAGGGTCATGCGTATGCGTGAGGGACACGTACGCATGGACTGGTAAAATTGCAAGTAACGCGTATGCGTGGTCTTGCTTGTGCGCCAGGCACGCTACCAGCACCACTCATTCCCAACTCTATGTTCAATTCTTCTTATTCTCGCACTCAATCTGCTTCTGTCGGTGGATCCTCCAAGAGGAAGACCTCTAGCTCTTTATTTTCCTTTGTCTTCTCACCATGATATAGCTTTAAGCGATGACCATTGACTGTGATGAATTTGGAACTTGAAGGATGACTAAGGTGAAAGACTTCGTATGGTTCTGTCTTCTCTACTATATAGGGGCCTTCCCACCTTGATCTTAGCTTGCCTGGCATGAGCCTCAACCTTGAGCTATAAAGGAGAACTAGCTTTCCAGGTCTAAAATGTCTTCTTTTGATATGCTTGTCATGCACAGCCTTCACCTTCTCTTTATATAGTCTGGAGTTGTCATATGCTTCGAGTCGAAAGGTCTCCAGTTCTGCCAGTTGCAGCTTCCTTTCAGCACCAGCCTTCTCAAATCCTATGTTGCATTCCCTTACCGCCCAAAAAGCCTTGTGTTCCACCTCCACTGGGAGGTGGCAAGCTTTGCCATAGACTACGCGGAAGGGACTCATCCCGATTGGTGTCTTGTACGCTATCCGATAAGCCCAAAGCGCATCTACAAGCCTGGTGCTCCAGTTTTTCCTATGAGGCTTGACTATCTTTTTCAGTATGCACTTTATCTCTCCGTTAGACACCTCAGCTTACCCATTGGTCTGAGGCTGGTAGGCTGTTGCTACTTTGTGAACAATCCCATGCTTCTTCAGTAGACCTACTAATCTCCTGTTACAAAAGTGAGTGCATTGATCATTCACGATTGCTCGTGATGATCCAAGGCGACAGATAATATGATTTCTAACAAAGGAGACAACAATGTTAGCATCATCAGTACGGGCAAGAATTGCTTCCACCCATTTAGAAACATAATCTACAGCTAACAATATATATAAGAAACCATTAGAGTTTGGAAATAGACCCATGAAGTCAATGCCCCAAACATAAAAAATTTCACAGAATAGCGTAAGCTGTTAGGGCATCTCATCCCTCTTGGATATATTACCAAACCTTTGGCATGGGGAACAAGATTTACAGAAGGCAGTAGCATCTTTAAAAAGAGTGGGCCACCAGAATCCACAGTCTAAATTTTTTCTAGCTGTTCTTTGAGGGCCAAAATGTCCACCACTCTCGGAGGAGTGGCAGGCCTCTAAAATTGACTGGAATTCTGATTGAGGCACACACCTTCTAATTACCTGGTCAGCACCATACCTCCATAAATATGGTCATCCCATATATAATATTTGTCCTTTTGATGCTTAGTAAAATTGGGAGGGAAGGTGTGACTGACTAGATAATTAGCCACAGGTGCATACCAAGGGACTACTTCAGATATTGCGTGCAAGCTATCAAATGGAAAAGCATCATTGATAGGAGTGGAGTCATTATTAATGTGCTCAAGGTGACTCAAGTGGTCCGCCACTGAATTCTGGGAACCACTCCTATCCTTAATTTCTAAATCAAATTCTTGCAGCAATAATATCCAACGTATTAACCTTGGTTTGGACTCTTTTTTAGCTAATGAATAGTTTAGAGTTGCATGGTCTAAGTATACTACCACTTTAGTACCAAGTAAATAGGCTCAAAATTTATCCAGAGCAAAAACAATAGCCAAAAGCTCTTTTTCAGTGGTAGTATAATTAGACTGAGCAGCATCTAAGGTCTTAGACGCATAAGCTATTACAAAAGGGACCTTACCTTCGTGCTGAGCCAACGCCGCTCCCACTGCATGATTGGAGGCATCACACATAATCTCAAAAGGCTGGCTCCAGTCTGGTCCTCTCACAATCAGAGCTTAAGTTAAGTCGATCTTTAGCTTATCGAACGCTTCCATGCAGTCCTCACTCAGCTCAAACTCAACATCCTTCTGCAGCAGTCTGGATAAAGGCAATGCTACCTTACTGAAGTCCTTAATAAATCTCTGGTAGAAACCTGCATGACCAAGGAACGAACGGACTTTCCTCACGGAGGAGGAGTAAGGTAAACTAGAAATCACATCTACCTTTGCTGGATCTACAGAAATACCAGTATTAGAAACAACATGTCCTAGAACAATACCTTGTATTACCATAAAGTGACACTTTTCAAAATTTAATACAAGGTTTGAACTAACACACCTGTGTAATACTCTAGCTAAACTATCCAAACAAAGGCTAAACAAATCACCATACACACTAAAGTCATCCATGAAAATTTCCATACTGTTCTCAATAAGATCTGAGAAAATACTCATCATGCATCTTTGGAAAGTAGCCAGTGCATTACATAAGTCAAAAGGCATTCTCTTGTATGCATACGTTCCAAAGGGACATGTAAAAGTAGTCTTCTCTTGATCTTCAAGAGCTATATGGATTTGAAAATATCTTGTGTAACCATCTAAAAAGAAGTAGTGTGATTTACCTAACAAACGATTAAGCATCTGATCGATAAATGGCAGGGGGTAGTGATCCTTGCGAGTTCTGTACTCTAGTTGTCAGGAGCTCTCTATGCTCATTCTTCACTGTTGTGACTCCAGACTTCTTGGGCACCACTTGTACTGGGCTGACCCATATATGCTTCCAGCAGTCTTGTCACTTCCTTCTTGGCAACTTCTAAGATGGTTGGGTTCAGCCGCCTCTGAGGTTAACAGACAGGCCTTGCTCCCTCTTCTAAAAATATTCTGTGGTCACAAACTTGAGGGCTGATGCCCACTATATCTGGCAAGCTCCACCCAATTGCTTTCTTGTGTCTTCTCAGCACACTAAGCAGCTGCTCCTCCTGTTGGGAAGTGAGTTCCTTTGCAATGATAACTGGGTGCTTCTGATGATCCTCGAGGTAAGCATACTTGAGGTGGGGTAGAAGGGGCTTCAACTCCATTTTCTGCTCATGGCTAGGCACTTGATCATCTGGAGCTAGTGAAGATGGCAATGTGTCTTCATCTTGTTCAGGGGGCTTCCCCACACTTGCATCATGCTCCATGCGCCTCTCTTCTACTTCCTCCTGGTGAATTGCAGCTACAGTTTCAATGATGTCGCACTGGAAGATGGAATGATCTACCAGAGGGTGCTTCATAGCTTCATCCATGTTGAAACTTACTGCTATGCCATCTATCTCAAAGGAGTAAGTTCCTGAGAATGCATCAAACTTGAACTTTGAAGTTTTCAGAAATGGTCTTCAAAGGAGGATGGATGATGGTCTTCCTGAGTCATTAGGGGGTATCTCCATAATATAGAAGTCAATAGGAAATGTGAGCCCCTTAATGCTCACCAGCACGTCCTCAGCAATTCCAACCACAGAGATAATGCTTTTATCTGCCAAAATAAAACGTGCTATTGACATTTTTAAGCGAGGGAGCCTCAAGGCATCATATATAGATAATGGCATTATGCTAACACACGCGCCTAAATCACACATGCAGTCAGAAAATTTCACACCATCTATAGTAATAGTAACCATGCATGGACTTGGATTACTATATTTTTCAGGTATATCACCCATTAAAGCAGAAATAGAGCTACGTAGAGGAATAGTTTCTAAATCCTATGTTTTATCTTTATTCATGCATAAATCTTTTATAAACTTCGCATATTTAGGTACCTGGCGAACGCCATCAAAAAGGGGAAATGTTACCTCAACCTTTTTGAAGATCTCCACTATATTGGGGTCTAGCTCCATCTGCTTTTTGGACTTCCTAGCAAGGTGTGGAAATGGAATGGAAATGGCTTCTCTTGTAACTTCAGCTTCCTTTGGTGCTTCATTCCTTGGTTGAGCCGCTTCTTCTTCAACCATGTATTGTACTTCCTTTTCTTCTTCAACATCCTCCACTTCAACAATTTCTTCAGCTTGGATATCTTCTCTTGAGCTTGGCTCCTCCTGACTCCTCTCTTTCAGTGTGGTTTCGGACTTCAAAGTAATGGCATTGATTCCACCTTTGGGGTTGGGTAAAGGTTGAGAAGGAAGTGCACCGGAGCTTGAAGGTTGATTTCTGGGAGTGGAAGGTGGTTGCATCCGGGAGATAAGAGCTTGTAAAGTGGAGGTAAGACCATTAATTCTAGAGGTAAGTGTATTTTGAAGGTCTTTCTGTCCTTGTACAAGAGAGTGAAGCACCTTATCATTGGTAGAAGAAGGAGAATAAGTAATTTGAGGGGCCTGCTGTTGGTTGTTCTGAGGTGCCTGGGACTACCTTAGGTGTGGTGGTCTGTAAGGCTGGTTTTAGTTCTGCTGTCTATTGTTGTTGTTATTCCACCTCTGATTCTCACTGTTGTCTCTGCCTCTTCTATTGTAGTTATCCCTCCAGCCTTGGTTGGAATTGTATCTCCAACCTTGGTTGGAGTTATCTTGCCAACCTTGATTGTAGTTCCCACCTTGCCGCCTTGTTGATAGTATCCTCGATTCGGGCGGTCATAGAAATTGTGAGTTACTGCCAAGGTGTTGTCTTCTTGTTGTTGGAGTTGCGGACACTCATCAGTGTAATGAGTGTAGCAGGCACATATTTCGCATACTCTCTGAAGGGCTAACTGTTGACATTGTTGTTGTAAGGGAGGCTAAGGTTGTTGTTGATTCAGCTGTAGCTGCTTCAGTATGTTAGTTATCCCTCCCAGAGTCTGTGTGAGAGCAGCAGTCTCACTACTAGAGGAAAACTCCGCAATAGCCTTGGGATGGCTGTTCTTGTGCCTGACATTCCAGGTAGACACAGCTAGATCGGTGATCAGTTGCCACGCTTCTGTCGCCGTCTTGTACTTCTTCAGGGAGCCATTACTTGCAGCATCTATTTTAGTCTTGTTTTGAGGCTTCATGCCTTGTGTGAAATAACTGATCAACAACAACTGGTCAAACTTGTGGTAGGGACATGAGTCTAGGAGATTCCTGAAAAGTTCCCGGTACTCATAAAGAGTATCTGATTCGCCTTGAATAATGCAGGAAATTTCTTTCCTCTGTTTGTCTGTAACTTTAGCTGGAAAGTACTTTTCCAGGAATTCCCTTCTGAGAAGATCCCAATTAGTAACAACTTCTTCAGGTTGAGTGTAGAACCTCTCCCTTGCCTTTCCCTCAAGAGAAAACGGGAAGGCATATAGCCAAAGAGTAGTTTCATCTACACCATGACGCCTAGTAGTTGAGCAGGCTGTCTGAAAATCTGTGAGGTGCTTTATGGGCTCTTGAGCAGGTAAGCCATGAAACTTTGGCAGTAAGTTAATTAGTGCAGTCTTCAGTTCAAAATCTGGAGTCAGATTTTGGTGACGCGCTTGATACGGTTGTAGTGTAAAGTCTGGAGCTCCTGCTTCTTCGAGAGTAATCCTTCTAGGCTCCGCCATATTACCTGCATGTAAATCAACAAAATTAGTAGAGATGAGCTTGTTTCTTCCTCGGATGGCACTTTAGATTCACCTTCAGAAGAGACTGGTGAATTGGTAGTATCCACTTCACCACCCTCAGAGGCTAACCAACGCCGAGCTCGTCTAATACGTGAAATAGTTCATTCAATTTCTGGATCAAACGCAGCTAAGCTCGGATCAGGCAGTGAACGCGTCATTCAATGAAAAAAACATATATAGCTCATGGTAATAAAACAAAATAAAATATGCAAAAATTAAAAATATGCACACCAACCAATAAATTAGCACAAAATTGCAACTCCCCGGCAACGGCGCCAAAAATTGATGTGGCGGAAATTAGCCGGTTAAGAATTTAATATAGAAATAACATTGTGAGTACAGTTCTTAACCGATGAAAATCCGCTTATCAATTTGAAAGGGTTGTCACAAATTAGAATAAAAATACTAGGAGTAGAAATCCCAGGTCGTCTCCCAACGAGTTGACAAAAGAATGCTATTTTATTAGTCAGGAGTTTCTGACAAATTTTAAGAGTTGGAGAACAGAAATTTAAATAATCGCAAATCAAAGCAATGGAAACTAGCAAGAGAATTTATATAATCAAAGTAAAAGCCTTGATCGGGGGAAGATTAATTGGAAGTTCAATCCTTGTTGGATTTTCCCAAATGGAATAGCAAGAGGTTGTTGTTTTCACTTAGTTAACCCTTACTACATAAAGGAAAGTCAAGTGATTGAGCTAACTCTTATTCGCAAGTCCTAATCCTCTCATTATGGAAGGATTAGCGTTAGTAAATAGAGAGTTAGCCAACAACTTCCAATTGAACTAATCACTTGAGTATTCCAACTCAAGGGTCTTCTTTTAATCAACCCCCAAGTCAAGTTGGGAGTCTACTCCATTGACATGGATAATACTTTCACATATATATAAAGAAAATAGAAAGAAGACATGATGAATTAAATAGGATAGGAATTGGAAATTAATTAAAGGTGAAAATAGTTCTTTGCATTAATAAATCCCAAAATCATAAACATACGTATCTGAACAGGGTTAAGAAGTAATCGAAAGAGTAAAGGAATAAGAAAACAAACTAGAATAATGAAACTTCAATGGAGGTAGTGACTTTTCTCAATATCCAAAGCAAAAGCATAAACTATTAAAACTATGAATGTGAAGGAAAACCTAGAGAAAGAGTGATTTCTCTCTAAGATTCCAATCTAAAACTAAAAAGTATGCGAATGAGAATGTCTGTTGAGTCTCTGCTTGTCCCTTAGCTCTAGTTTGTGTTTCTGGGCCAAAAACTGGGTCCAAACTAAGCCCAAAATTCGCCCCAGCATTTTCTGCTATTTCTGCAGGTAGCGCATGCCACGCGTATGCGTCAGTCACGCGTACGCGTCGCTGGTCATCTTCGCGTTTCACGCATATGCGTCAGTCATGCGCACGCGTCGCCGAGCAGACTCTGATTCACACTCACGCGTGCGTGTCGCTCTTCGCTGGCTATCTCCTTTATTTTTTGTGCTCCTTCCATTTATGCAAGCTTCCTCTCCATCCTTCTAAGCTATTCATGCCCTAATAAGCCTGAAAACACTTAATGCATAGATCGCGGCATCGAATGGTATAAAGGGGAATTAAAATACACAATTTAAAGGCTCAGGAAGTAAGTTTTCAATTATAGAACAAAACTAGGAAGGAATTGTAAAATCATGCAAATTATATGAATAAGTGTGCAAGGACTTGATAAAACCACCCAATTGAGTACAAGATAAACCATGAAATAGTGGTTTATCAGTATGATATTTCTTCTTTCCCTTTATTCTAGTAAGTTCTTTGTTCTTAATAATTTCTTTTATTTGCTCCTTAACTGTTTTTGTTAATACCTCACCAAGAAATCCTTACTTGTGATAAATTCTTCGCTTGGTGATTATTGATGCACGAAATCACAATCACACTTTTGCAATTCCGCACAACTAACCAGCAAGTGCACTGGGTCATCCAAGTAATACCTTACGTGAGTAAGGGTCGATCCTACGGAGATTGTCGGCTTGAAGCAAGCTATGATTATTTTGTAACTCTTAGTCAAGAAATTAGTAATAAAAATGATTGGGTTTATGAAGAGTAAATAACATAAAATAAATAATACTTGTTATGCAGTAATAGAGAACAGGTTGAGGTTTTGGAGATGCTCTATCTTCTGGATCTCTACTTTCCTACTGTCTTCTTCTTCACGCACGCAAGGCTCCTTCCATGGCAAGCTGTATAATGGTGGATCACCGTTGTCAATGGCTACCATCCGTCCTTTTAGGGAAAATGGTACAAATGCGCTGTCACCGCACGGCTAATCATCTGTCGGTTATCACTCATATTGGAATAGTATCTATTGATCCTTTTGCGTCTGTCACTACGCCCAACACTCGTGAGTTTGAAGCTCGTCACAGTCATCCCATCCCAGATCCTACTCAGAATACCACAGATAAGGTTTAGACTTTCCGGATCTCAGGAATGGCTGCCAATAATTCTAGCCTATACCATGAAGACTCTGATCCTACAGATTTGAATGCTCTGTTGTCAGGAGAGGCAATCAAACTCGTGAACCAGGAACCAAAGAGATACACACTCAATCTAAGGTAGAACGGAGGTGGTTGTCAGGCACGCATTCATATGTTGAGAATGGTGATGAGTGTCATAGATCATCACATTCATCACGGTTAAGTACGAGCGAGTATCTTAGAATAGAAACAAGCGTGATTGAATAGAAAACAGAAGTAATTGCATTAATCCATCGAGACACAACAGAGCTCCTCACCCCCAACCATGGAGTTTAGAGACTCATGCCGTAGATGATACAAAATTCAGATGTGAAATGTCATGAGGTACATAGTATGTCTCTAAAAGTTATTTTTATACTAAACTAGTGACCTAGATTTACAGAAAATGAGTAAACTAAGATAGATAGTGCAGAAATCCACTTTCGGGTTCCACTTGGTGTGTGCTTTGGGCGGAGCATTGAGCTTTACACGTGTAGAGGCTTTCCTTGGAGTTAAATGCCAGGTTGCAGCCTGATTGTGGCGTTTAACTTTGGTTTGGAACCTGTTTCTTGCGTTTAACTTCAGAATAGGGTAGGAAGTTGGCGTTTAAACGGCAGTTTGCGTCGTCAAAACTCGGGCAAAGTATGGACTATTATATATTGCTGGAAAGCCCAAGATGTCTACTTTCCAAAGAAATTAAGAGCGCGCCAATTGGGCTTTTGTAGCTCTAGAAAATCATTTTCGAGTGCAAGGAGGTCAGAATCCAACAACATCTGCAGTCCTTTTTCAGCCTCTGAATCAGATTTTTGCTCAGGTCCCTCAATTTCAGCCAGAAATTACCTGAAATTACAGAAAAACACACAAACTCATAGTAAAGTTCAGAAATGTGATTTTTGAATAAAAACTAATAAAAATATAATAAAAAGTAACAAAATTATACTAAAAACTACCTAAAAATAATGCCAAAAAGCGTATAAATTATCCGCTCATCACAACACCAAACTTAAATTGTTGCTTGTCCCCAAGCAGCTGAAAACAAAATAGGATAAAAAGAAGAGAATATACTATAAATCTCACAATATCAATGAAGCTTAGTTCTAATTAGATGAGCGGGGCTTGTAGCTTTTTGCTTCTAAATAGTTTTGGCATCTCACTTTTTCCTTTGAAGTTCAGAATGATTGGCATCTATAGGAACTCATAATTAAAATAGTGTTATTGATTCTCTTAGTTTAGTATGTTGATTCTTGAACACAGCTACTTTATGAGTCTTGGCCATGGCCCTAAGCACTTTGTTTTCCAGTATTACCACCGGATACATAAATGCCACAGACACATAACTGGGTGAACCTTTTCAAATTTTGACTTAGCTTTGCTGAAGTCCCCAGTTAGAGGTGTCCAGAGTTCTTAAGCACACTGTTTTTGCTTTGGATCACGACGTTAACCACTCAGTCTCAAGCTTTTCACTTGTACCTTCACGCCACAAGCACATGGTTAGGGACAACTTGATTTAGCCGCTTAGGCCTGGATTTTATTTCCTTGGGCCCTCCTATCCATTAATGCTCAAAGCCTTGGTTCCTTTCTTACCCTTGCCTTTTCGTTTTAAGGGCTATTGGCTTTTTCTGCTTGTTTTTTCTTTTTCTTCTCTTTTTTTCGCAAGCTTTGTCATTCACCACTTTTTCTTGCTTCAAGAATCAATTTTATGATTTTTCATATTATCAATAACATTTCTCTTTTTTGTCATTCTTTCAAGAGCCAACAAATTTAACATTCCTAAACTCCACTATCAAAATATGCACTGTTCAAGCATTCATTCAGAAAATAAAAAGTATTGCCACCACATCAATATAATTAAACTAATTTCAAGATAAAAATTGAAATTTATGTACTTCTTGTTCTTTTGTAATTAGGAACATTTTTCATTTAAGAAAGGTGAAGAATTTATGGGACATTCATAACTTTAAGGCATAGACACTAGACACTAATGATCATGTAGTAAAGACACAAAACATAGTCAAATATAAAACTCAAAACCGAAAACAGAAAAATAAATAGACAAGGAGATTAAGAAACGGGTCCACCTTAGTGAGGGTGGCGTTTTCTTCCTCTTGAAGAACTAATGGTGCTCTTGAGCTCCTCTATGTCTCTTCATTGCCTTTGTTGCTCCTCCCTCATGGCTCTTTGATCTGCAGTCAAATACTCTACCACTGAACTATGGACCCTTGAGATGAACCTCTCCATTTCTCATGACTCAGGGGTGGAAGCAACTGCCTTCCTTTTCCTCTTTCTAGAGGTTTTTCCGGCCTTAGGTGCCATAAATGGTTATGGAAAAATAAAAAGCAACGCTTTTTTCACACCAAACTTAAAAGGTTTGCTCGCCCTCAAGCAAAAGAAGAAACAAGGGAGTAGTAGGAGAAGTGGACGGGATGGAGGTGTGTGAATGGGTGGGTTTGGGAGGGGAATGGTTTGAATTTGAATGGTGAGGTAGGTGGGGATCCTAGGGAAGAGAGAATGAGTTGAGGTTGGTGGGGATCCTGTGGGGTCCACAGATCCTGAGGGGTCAAGAACTTCTCATCCCTACTCCATTTAGGCGTGCAAAAGCCCTTAGAGTGCAATTCTGGCGTTAAACGCCAGGTTGCAGCCTGTTTCTGGCATTTAACGCCAACTTTTCTTCCCTTTCTGGCGTTTAACGCCAACTTGGTGCTCTGTTCTGGCGTTAAACGCCAGCTTGTTGCTTCTTTCTTGTGTTAAACGCCCAGAATGGTGCCAGAACGCCCATTCTGCTACTCTTACTAGCATTTAAACGCCAGTAAGTCTGTCCTCCAGGGTGTGCTATTTTTGATGCTGTTTTTGATTCTGCTTTAATTCTGCAGCTATTTTTATGACTCCACATGATCATCAACCTAAAGAAAACATAAAATAACAATGAAAAATGAAATGAAAGAATAATTAACATAAATAAATAAGATTGGGTTGCCTCCCAATAAGCGCTTCTTTACTGTCAATAGCTTGACATTACTGAGCCTTTTAGTTTGCAATGTCTGCAAACCACAGAGCTTCCTAAATAGCAAACAATTGCTCATCCGGAAAGGTTTCAGAGATCTCAGTAGGAGGGAGGGACACTCCTACTACTGGTTCTATCCGGGACAGGTGATCAGCTACTTGATTCTCTGTCCCTTTTCTGTCTCTTATTTCTATATCAAACTCTTGCAGAAGCAACACCCATCTTATGAGTTTGGGTTTTGAAAACTGCTTTGTGAGGAGATATTTTAGAGCAGCATGGTCAGTGTACACAATCACTTTTGATCCTACTAAGTAAGATCTAAACTTGTAAATGGCATAAACCACTGCAAGCAATTCCTTTTCTGTGGTTGTGTAATTTTTCTGCACATCATTTAAAACACGGCTAGCATAGTAAATGACATGCAGAAGCTTGTCATGCATCTGTCCCAATACTGCACCAATAGCATGGTCACTGGCATCACACATTAATTCAAATGGTAATGTCCAGTCTGGTGCAGAAATAACAGGTGCTGTGACCAACTTAGCCTTCAGAGTCTCAAAGGCCTGCAAACACCCTGTGTCAAAGACAAATGGTGTGTCAGCAGCTCACAGATTACTTAGAAGTTTTGTGATTTTTGAAAAATCCTTTATAAACCTCCTGTAGAATCCTGCATGCCCTAGAATGCTTCTAATTGCTTTAACATTGGCAGGTAGTGGTAATTTTTCAAATACCTCTACCTCAGCTTGATCCACCTCTATTCCCTTGTTCAAAATTTTGTGCCCAAGGACAATTCCTTCAGTCACCATAAAGTGATATTTCTCCCAGTTTAAAACTAAGTTAGTCTCTTAGAACCTTTTCAGAACAAGTGCTAGATGGTCAAGACAGGAGCTGAATGAGTCTCCAAATACTGAGAAGTTATCCATGAAGACTTCCAGAATTTTTCTACCATATCAGAGAAGACAAAGAGCATGCACATCTGAAAGGTGACAGGTGCATTGTACAGACCAAATGGCATCCTTCTGTAGGCAAACACTCCAGATGGACATGTGAATACTGTTTTCTTTTGGTCCTGAGGATCAACTGTAATTTGGTTGTAACCTGAATAGCAATCCAAAAAGCAGTAGTAATTCATGCCCTGCCAGTCTCTCTAGCATCTGGTCTATGAATGGTAAAGGAAAATGATCCTTCCTGGTGGTTGTATTGAGCCTTCTGTAGTCAATACACATATGGCACCCTGTAACTGTTCTTGTAGGAACCAGTTCATTCTTTTCATTATGAACCACTGTCATTCCTCCCTTATTGGGGACAACATAGACAGGGCTCACCCAGGGGCTATCAGAAACAGGATAAATAATCCCAGCCTCTAGTAACTTACTGACCTCTTTCTGCACCACCTCCTTCATGGCGGGATTTAGCCGCCTCTGTGGTTGAACCACTGGCTTAGCATCATCCTCCAATAGGATTTTGTGCATGCATCTGGCTGGACTAATGCCCTTAAGATCACTTATGGACCACCCAAGAGCTGTCTTGTGTGTCCTTAGCACCTGAATTAGTGCGTTCTCTTCCTGTGGCTCTAAAGCAGAGCTTATGATCATGGGAAAAGTGTTATTTTCTCCCAGAAATGCATATTTCAGGAATGGTAGTAGTGGTTTAAGCTCGGGTTTAAGAGGCTTCTCATCTTCTTGAGGAGTCTTCAGAGGTTCTTCTATTTTCTCTAGTTCCTCCATATCAGGCTGAACATCTTTAAAAATGTCATCTAGCTCTTATTTGAGACTCTCAGTCATTTTGACCCCTTCCACTAGGGAGTCAATAATATCAACGCTCAGGTAGTCTTTTGATGTGTCTGGATGCTGCATAGCCTTGACAACATTCAACTTAAACTCATCCTCATTGACTCTCAGGGTTATCTCCCCTTTTTGGACGTCAATGAGGGTTCATCCAGTTGCTAGGAAAGGTCTTCCTAGAATGAGAGTTGCATTATTGTGCTCCTCCATTTCCAGCACTACAAAGTCAGTAGGAAAGGCAAATGGCCTAACCTTGATAATCATGTCCTCAATTACGCCTGATGGATATTTCATGGAGCCATCAGCAAGTTGAAGACGTATCCGGGTTGGTTTGACCTCTTCAGTCAAGCCAAGCTTTCTGATAGTGGATGTAGGGATTAGATTGATACTTGCCCCAAGGTCGCATAGAGTTGTCTTGGTACAAGTACCCTCTAATGTGCATGGTATTATAAAGCTTCCGGGATTCTTAAGCTTTTCTAGTAAACTTGTTAGAATGACTGCACTGCATTCTTCACTGAGAAAAACTTTTTCAGTTTCTCTCCAGTCCTTCTTATGACTTAAGATCTCTTTCATGAACTTATCATAAGAAGGTATTTGCTCAAGTGCCTCTGCAAATGGAATCTTTATTTCAAGAGTCTTGAGATAGTCTACAAAGCGGGCAAATTGTTTATCCTGTTCCGCTTGGCGGAGTTTCTGAGGATAAGGCATCTTGGCTTTATATTCTTTAACCTTAGTTGCTGCAGGTTTATTAACTACAGAGGCAGGTTGAGAAGCCTTCTTGAGGGATTTATTATCAGCACTTGCAAGTGTCTGATCCCTCATTGGCATTTGAACGCCAGGATAGGGAGATGGATGGTCATTTAACGCCAGATTCCTACCCTTTTCTGGCGTTTAAACGCCATAACTGGACAAGGATTGGGCGTTTAACGCCAGTTTTTCACCCTTTTCTGGCATTTGAACGCCAAAATTATTCCTCTCTGGGCTCTTACTGTCCTCAGAGGGATTTTAGGTAGTGGTCTGCTCATCCTCTGTCAGTTGTTCCTTTATTGACTTTCTGCTGCCTTGAGTTGAAACATTTAATGTCTTCCCACTCCTTAATTGAACAGCTTGGCATTCTTCTGTTATCTGTTTAGATAGCTGCTGTCTTGTCTGATCCAATTGTGCTTCCACATTTTGATTAGCAATTTTAGTGTCTTGGAGCATCTCTTTGAATTCTGCGAACTGTTTTGTTATAATAAGCAACTGCTGATTGAGTTCAGCAAGTTGTTCTTGGGGACTAAGTTCAATGGATACTGCTTTAGCCTCTTCTTTCAAGGAGGACTCACTGCTTAAGTATAGATGCTGATTTCTAGCAACTGTATCAATGAGCTCTTGAGCCTCTTCAATTGTCTTTCTCATGTGTATAGATCCACCAGCTGAGTGATCTAGAGATATTTGAGCTTTTTCTGTAAGCCCATAATAAAAGATGTCTAACTGTACCCACTCTGAAAACATTTCAGAGGGGCATTTCCTTAGCATCCCTCTGTACCTCTCCCAGGCATTGTAAAAAGATTCATTATCCTCTTGTTTAAAGCCTTGGATGTCTAGCCTTAGCTGTGTTATCCGTTTTGGAGGGTAATATTGATTCAGGAATTTGTTTGATAACTGTTTCCATGTTCTTATGCTTGCTGTGGGTTGGTTATTTAACCACCTCTTAGCTTGATCTTTTACAGCAAATGGGAACAGTAATAATCTGTAGACATCCTGATCCACTTCTTTATCATGTACTTTGTCAGCAATTTGTAAAAATTGTGCCAGATACTCAGTAGGTTCTTCCTGTGGAAGACCGGAATACTGGCAATTTCGCTGCACCATAATAATGAGCTGAGGATTTAGCTCAAAACTGCTTGCTCTGATGGGGGGTATACAGATACTACTCCCGTATGCAGCAGTAATGGGGTTAGCATATGACCCCAGAGTCCTTCTAGACTGTTCATTTCCACTTAGATCCATTATGGAGAAAAGGGAATTGATGTGAATTGCAAATAAAATATATTTTTATTTTTATTTTAAAAACAAATTGAATAAATAAAAAAAATATAAGATAAAATAAAATAATTTGAGAATAAAATATAAATTTCGAAAACTTGAAGAAAAATAAAAAGAAATTCGAAAACCAAAATAATTACTTAATTAAGAAGATTTGAAAAACTTTGGATATGATTTTTGAAAAAGATTTTGAATTTTGAACTTTTAAAACTAGGATAAGATAAAATAAAAATTTTTAAAATAAAAATCTGAATTTTAAAAAGTAATATTCGAAAATTCAATTTAAAATAAAGAGAAAAGATATTTTTGAATTTAATGCGGAAAGAGAAAAACAATAAAATGACATCAAACTTAGAATTTTTAGATCAAAATAGAAAAAACAAACAATAAAACTTTGAATGTCAGGATGAACACCAAGAACACTTTGAAGATCAAGATGAACACCAAGAATAAATTTTAAAAAATTTTAATAAAATAGAAGCACAAAGGACACCAAACTTAAAAATTTTTATATTTTGGACACTAATAATTCAAAAATTGAAAGAAAAATAATATCATGCAATTGACACCAAACTTAAAATATGAAACTAAACTAAAACAGAAAAACTCAATTATTAGTTTATAAAAATTTTTGAAAAAAAAATTGAAAAAGAAAATAAAGATTTTTTTTAAAAAAAGTTTCAACCAAAAACAATAATAGAAGACGCAATTTTAGTGACTATAAACTAAAAAGGATAAATTTTTCCTAATCTAAGCAATAAAATAAACTGTCAGTTGTCCAAACTCGAACAATCCCCGGCAACGGTGCCAAAAACTTGGTGCACGAAATCACAGTCACACTTTTGCAATTCCACACAACTAACCAGCAAGTGCACTGGGTCGTCCAAGTAATACCTTACGTGAGTAAGGGTCGATCCCACGGAGATTGTCAGCTTGAAGCAAGCTATGGTTATTTTGTAACTCTTAGTTAGAAAATTAGTAATAAAAATGATTGGGTTTATGAAGAGTAAATAACATAAAATAAATAATATTTTTTATGCAGTAATGGAGAACATGTTGCGGTTTTGGAGATGCTCTGTCTTCTGAATCTCTACATTCCTACTGTCTTCTTCTTCACGCATGCAAGGCTCCTTCCATGGTAAGTTGTATGTTGGTGGATCACCGTTGTTAATGGCTACCATCCATCCTCTCAGTGAAAATGGTCCAAATGTGCTATCACCGCACGGCTAATCATCTGTCGGTTCTCACTCATATTGGAATAGGATCTATTGATCCTTTTGCGTCTGTCACTATGCCCAACACTCGTGAGTGTGAAGCTCATCACAGTCATTCCATCCCAGATCCTACTTGGAATACCACAGACAAGGTTTAGACTTTCCAAATCTCAGGAATGGCCGCCAATAATTCTAGCCTATACCATGAAGACTCTGATCCCAAAGATTTGAATGCTCTGTTGTCAGGAGAGGTAATCAAACTCGTGAACCAGGAACCAAAGAGATACACACTCAATCTAAGGTAGAACAGAGGTGGTTGTCAGGCACGCATTCATATGTTGAGAATGGTGATGAGTGTCATGGATCATCACATTCATCACGGTTAACTACGGCCGAGTATCTTAGAACAGAAACAAGCATGATTGAATAGAAAACAGAAGTAACTGCATTAATCCATCGAGACACAGCAGATCTCCTCACCCCCAACCATGGAGTTTAGAGACTCATGCCGTAGAAGATACAAAATTCAGATGTGAAATGTCATGAGGTACATAGTAAGTCTCTAAAAGTTTTTTTTTATACTAAACTAGTGACCTAGGTTTACAGAAAATGAGTAATCTAAGATAGATAGTGCAGAAATCCACTTCCCGGGCCCATTTGGTGTGTGCTTGGGCTGAGCATTGAGCTTTACATGTGTAGAGGCTTCTCTTGGAGTTAAACGCCAGCTTGCAGCCTGTTTGTGGCGCCTAACTCTGGTTTGTAACTTGTTTCTTGCGTTTAACTTCAGAATAGGACAGGAAGTTGGCGTTTAAACGCCAGTTTGCGTCGTCAAAACTCGGGCAAAGTATGAACTATTACATATTACTGAAAAGCCCAAGATGTCTACTTTCCAACGCAATTGAGAGCGCACTAATTGGGCTTCTGTAGATCCAAAAAATCCATTTCGAGTGCAGGGAGGTGATGGGATTTTTTGGAAAACAAATTCCAATCACCTAAACTCACCGGCAAGTGTACCGGGTCGCATCAAGTAGTAAAACTCACTTAGAGTGAGGTCGATCCCACAGGGATTGATGGATCAAGCAACTTTAGTGGGTGATTAGTTTAGTCAACCTAACATTGAGTGAATTGTGTGAAGTTGATCAACAGAAAGTAAAATTGTAGTGAATTAAAGGTGCAGAAGAATTAAATTGCTGAAACTTAAAGAACAAGAAAGTAAAATAGATGAAACTTAAATTGCAATAAAAGTAAATTGCATGAAGAGTAAAGGGGAGTGGGTGGTGTAAACTAAAGAAAGCAATAGATCAAGCAACTGAAAATTTAAATTGCAGGAAAATGTAAATGTGTAGGAAATTAAACCAAGCTCAATGTGAACAGAAATGTGAAATTGCAGAATGCAGGAAAGGAAATTGCAGAAAAGTAAAAGTAGCAGAAGAGGAAATCAACCAGAAGCCTTAGATCAATTTTGAATTCTCAAAGAGAAACTAACAATTTCAATGAAAAATTAAAAATAGAAAGGAAGCCAAGAGCTCACTTGCTCTCAAGATTAAAACAGAAAAGAAACTGAAGAGGAATGAAATAGAAAGTAAAATGCAGCTCAATTGCAATGGCTCAAGCGAAAGTTGAAGATCTCAGGAGTGGAAGAGGCTAGAAAACAAGTCTGGATCTCAAATCCTTCCTTGATCCATCAAGAACAATTGCAAAAGAAATGGAAAATTAAATTGCAGAAGAAGTAGAAGAAAGCAGTAAAGAAAACTTGGATCCAAATCACAGTTTCTAGAATTATGCAGAAAAATAAACAAAGAGATCCCAAGGTAAGATTGAAACAGAATTTCTTCAATTCTTCACCCAAGATCCAAGACAAGAATGAAAACTAAGAGAGAGCTCTCTAATGGAGCTGGCCTTCTACTCTCTAACGGAACTCTCCCCCCTTGAAAATAAGAATGATACCTTTATAAAGGCTTTTTACAAAATAGAATGAAATTAAAATGAATAACAAATTAAATGAAAATCCTAATTCTAGCTTGTTCTTGTGCCTTTGAGTGATGATGTGGGCTTTGCTTGCTTTGGATTTGAAGAGAGATGGGTTTGGTTGGCCTTGGTTTAATTGGTTTGGAGCATGGGTCAAGCTTGGTTCAAGTTGGTTTGGTGTGGGACACCTCCCATGGCAATGCTCTGCTCTCCATAAGAGCGCAGCATTCAATTTGTGTCCCTGGTCGTGTCAATTTTGGTGCGTGACAAGGTCCAAGCATCAAAGTAGCGCTCCGCTCTTGGGGAGAGCGTAGCATTGATGCTTCAAGAATGAGGTTCCAGGTTCAAATCCTTGTGGCTTCACTAGCAAACATTTTCCTTTGAATTTTTCTTGGAGAGAGCACGACAATGCTCTCCAAAAGAGTGGAGCACAATAATGATGTAGAGCGCTACTTTGCTTTGGAGTGAGGTTCCAGCTTCGAACCTTGGTAATTGCACTTTGGAATATTTTTGCTTATTTTTTGGTCATGGGCCATGCTTTTCAAAGCATGGCCTAAGCCTCCAAAGTGTGCTCCAACTTCAAAGTGTGTCCCAAAGCTCTTTTTTTCTCCTTTTTAGCTAATTTTGTGCTTTTTGCTTCTTTTTCTTCTTATTTCCTACAAAATTTATAAAATCAAAAGATCAAAGAAATATACCATTTAAGTATAAAAGCATTCATTATTCAAGCACAAATCATCAATTTCTTGTATGAAAAAGCATAGAAAAACATGACATGGTGACATGTCAATACCAAACTTAAACCTTGCTTGTCCCCAAGCAAGAAAAGAATCATGCAATAAAGATTGACAATCCAAGGTAAGAAGAATAGCAACTCAATGTTCATGGTTAGCTAGTTTTCTAAGCATGCTACAATCACAAAAGAGATGTAAATGATTAATGCTTCTATCTAGCTCAATTTATGAAATCTTTCTCTTATATTTCTTCCTTGAAACAAGCTTTTGATTTTCTTTTTAGCTTCTCCTTTTGGGTGCTTTGCCCCATGAGTTGATAACAAAGCTACGACTTCTAAATGCTTTATTTTCTGGTATTACCACTTGATGCGTAAGCACCACAAGCATTTAATTAGAGGACTTCATTAAGCTCATTTTTCTTTTATTTTCTTGACTCTCTAATCATTGATGCTCATAACCTTGAGCTTTGAGGGAGTGCTTTTGCACTTGAGCCTAGCCTTGACTTGTAAGTGTTTTGTTTTCAAGCATTTGGCTTGATACATAAACACCACAAGTACTTAGCAAATAAATTGCCATTGGTACTCAGAGCCTTCAGCTTTCTCATTCTTTCCCTTTTTCTTTTCTTGCTTTAATTGTATTTGCTTCTTTAAGGTTTTCATGATTTTCAAAAGATTTCACAAAATGTCCTAGATGAAAACTTCAATTAAATAAAATCCAATGCAATTGAGCAACAATTAATCATAATAGCTTTCCAATACTTGTATGCACATGCTAATTTCTTCTTTAATTCCTTGTTTGTTTATGATCATGATACTTTACTGCTTTAAGCTTTACAAAACTCAAGTTGGTAGTCATAATGGCATGGCAACATGTTCCAAATCAATATTCAAGCTATGCTTATTCATACGACACATGCATACAAAGAATATAAAGACAATCATGCAAAATATAGTGCTGGGAACAAAGGAGAGGAAAAGGAACTTTACAACCTTGCAGTCCATCTTCTCTATTGTTGTCATTTTCCTCTTATTCTTCCCTTTCCCTTGCCAAACTCAGAATGCTTGCTCATCCTCAAGCAACAATTAGAACAATGGCTATGGGGCTAAGATGGATCATGAGTGTCTTATACAATGAAATGTTAGTAGCACATGTGGTTTAAGCAAGCAAAATTAAAGATAACAATCAAGGCACAAGAGACAGAGACATTTTGATTGCAAACATAAGAAGGTGAGCACAATACATTGCATAAAAGATAAGTGGCACACCAAACTTAGTGTGACACTTTCAATTGGAATTAATGCAGGTATCTTGTAAGAATTGGAACCAAATTTTGTTGCATAGCAACACCAAACTTAGAATGCAATCATATGTCAATTTATTTGAATTAAAACTAAACAAAAAAAAAGAAAAACTGTTATATGTTAAATACAATCACCAAGTGAAGAATCTGTCATGAATAAGGATGTATTGGTGAAGTATTAACAAGAACAGTTAAACAGCAAATTAAATGAAAGCAATTAAAGATAGAAAAATGACTACAGCAAGTAGAATGAAAAAGTGTCAAATCAAGAGAGAAAAATAAAACTGCAGAGGCATTATGATTATGCAGACAAGTAGTGTTGCTTGAATAAATTGCATAGAAAAATAAGTGGCACACCAAACTTAGAATCTTGGTGTGTCACTTTCATTTTTAATTTGATGCAATCATCCAAAAAGATTGAAAACAATTTGTTTCAAGGCAACACCAAACTTAGAATGTAACCATATGCCAATTTATTGAATTTAAACAAAACAAAGAACAAAAACAAAGCAGAAAAGAGAAATTATACCTACGGTTGACATGTTGTTCACTTTCTTCCTCTTCTTCCAGTTTGTTAATAGGAATGATCGTACGGCCGGAGAAGATTCAGCTAGTTTCCCTTGTCTTGGCCTTTCCTCAGCAAGCTTCCTTTTGCAAATGGCTTGATCGATCTTGCTTGCTAGATCAGGGACAGGATTGGTGCTCTTGCTAGTTGCCTTCACTCCTTTGAATTCAAAACTTGGTTGCTGTGAGATTATTGGAGTTTTGTATTCATCCAGAGCCTTTTGAATTGGTGGTTCCATAAACTCTTCCTTCATGTACTTCTCTGCTTTACTTGAGTGTAAATTTTCTGGGATGACTTCCTCACTTTCTTGCTCCTCCACTCCTTTCTTTGCACCCAACATTTGACTTAATAGCTTTTTCATTGAGGACGTTTGTTGATCTTCCCAATATTTCTTCATCTCCTCTTCATATTTTTCAATCACAGATTCAATTGTTGAGAGTTTTTGGGTCAGGGAAGTTTGTGAGAGTTGTGAGTCTTCATGTTCCCTTGTCATCTTAAGTGCAGTTTCATTTTCAACCACCTCATTCTTCATTGAAAGTTCACTTGATACAGTAGCCTCCTCATCTTGCTTTTTCACTTCCTCACCCACAAATTGGTCTTCATCCTCACTGTTTGATGGTTCTAAGTTCCTCTTTAAATCCTCATTCGTCTTCTGAAAAAAGGATTTCTAGTTCTCTCCGGGATTGTTGCTGTTCCTCCACAATTCTGTTGAACATAGACTCAAGCTTTGAGAGTCTTTGGCTCATGGAAGTTTATGTTGAGGCATATTTAGGTGATGAAGAATTTTCAAATGTAGAAGTAGGAGGTGAGGTTGGACACTCTCTCATGTGAGTTGACTGCTCAGAATTTGCAGTTTCTTGGTAATACTCCCTGCCACCATTGGAATAATGACTTGAATCATTTTGTGGTGGAGGGAAATATCCCATATGATTTTCTTTCCCATCTTGTGGTTCTGAAGCATAGCTGCATGAATTGGAGTGCCCAGAATTTGAAGTTTCTTGGTGATATTCCCAACCACCAATAGAGATTGACGATGGTGGGTAATATCCCATAAAATTTTTTTGACCATAAGATGAGTTGAACTCCATTTGTATTTTGAAAACATCAATGAAATTTGAAATTCATGTCACAGAGAAAGAATTTCTTAGTGAGGCAATAGCTCAAACACCTTGCTATCAATTTAAAACAGAGAACAAAAATAAAGAAAATGCTTGATCTAGACTTCTCACCCACTTAATCATTGTTGATCTAAATCAATCCCCGGTAACGGCACCAAAAACTTGATGGGATTTTTTGGAAAATGAATTCCAATCACCTAAACTCACCGGCAAGTGTACCGGGTCGCATCAAGTAGTAAAACTCACTTAGAGTGAGATCGATCCCATAGGGATTGATGGATCAAGCAACTTTAGTGGGTGATTAGTTTAGTCAAGCTAACATTGAGTGAATTGTGTGAAGTTGATCAACAGAAAGTAAAATTGTAGTGAATTAAAGGTGCAGAAGAAAATTGCTGAAACTTAAAGAACAAGAAAGTAAAATAGATGAAACTTAAATTGCAATAAAAGTAAATTGCATGAAGAGTAAAGGGGAGTGGGTGGTGTAAACTAAAGAAAGCAATAGATCAAGCAACTGAAAATTTAAATTGCAGGAAAATGTAAATGTGTAGGAAATTAAACCAAGCTCAATGTGAACAGAAATATGAAATTGCAGAATGCAAGAAAGGAAATTGCAGAAAAGTAAAAGTAGCAGAAGAGGAAATCAGCAAGAAGCCTTAGATCAATTTTGAATTCTCAAAGAGAAACTAACAATTTCAATGAAATATTAAAAACAGAAAGGAAGCCAAGAGCTCACTTGCTCTCAAGATTGAAACAGAATGGAAACTGAAGAGGAATGAAATAGAAAGTAAAATGCAGCTCAGTTGCAATGGCTCAAGCGAAAGTTGAAGATCTCAGGAGTGGAACAGACTAGAAAACAAGTCTAGATCTCAAATCCTTCCTTGATCCAACAAGAACAATTACAAAAGAAATGGAAAATTAAATTGCAGAAGAAGTAAAAGAAAGCAGTAAAGAAAACTTGGATCCAAATCACAGTTTCTAGAATTATGCAGAAAAATAAACAAAGAGATCCCAAGGTGAGATTGAAAACTAAGAGAGATCTCTCTAATGGAGCTGACCTTCTACTCTCTAATGGAACTCTCCCCCTTGAAAATGAGAATGATGCCTTTATATAGGCTTTTTACAAAATAGAATGAAATTGAAATGAATAACAAATTAAATGAAAATCCTAATTCTAGCTTGTTCTTGTGCCTTTGAGTAATGATGTGGGCTTTGCTTGCTTTGGATTTGAAGAGAGATGGGTTTGGTTGGCCTTGGTTTAATTGGTTTGGAGCATGGGTCAAGCTTGGTTCAGGTTGGTTTGGTGTGGGACACCTCCTAGGGCAATGCTCCGCTCTCCACAAGAGCGCAGCATTCAATTTGTGTCTCTTGGGGAGAGCGTATCATTGATGCTTCAAGAATGAGGTTCCAGGTTCAAATCCTTGTGGCTTCACTAGCAAACATTTCCCTTTGAATTTTTCTTCGAGAGAGCACGACAATGCTCTCCAAAAGAGCGGAGCACAATAATGATTTACAGCGCTACTTTGCTTTGGAGTGAGGTTCCAGCTTCGAACCTTGGTAGTTGCACTTTGGTATATTTTTGCTTGTTTTTGGTCATTAAAGATGCCTTTCACTCGTGCCACAATTTTATGCCAAATATGGATTGCCATATATCGTTGGAAAGCTCCGAATGTCAGCTTTCCAACGCAACTGAAAGCACATCAATTGGACGTATGTAGCTTAAGTTATAGCCCTTTGAAAGAGGCATAGTCATGCTGTGAGCGCCCAAGCTTTTCAGTTCTTGCTTCCAAGTTAAAATTGCATCACGATAATGCTCCGCTCTTGGCAAGAGCGGAGCTTTATGTGCTGATTGCCAATTTCCTTTGATTTGGTCATGGGCCACACTTTTAAAAGCATGGCCTAAGCCTCCAAAGCGTGCTCCAACTTCAAAGTGTGTCCCAAAGCTCTTTTTTTCTCCTTTTTAGCTTATTTTGTGCTTTTTGCTTCTTTTTCTTCTTATTTCCTACAAAATTTATAAAATAAAAAAATCAAGGAAATATACCATTTAAGTATAAAAGCATTCATTATTCAAGCACAAATCATCAATTTCTTGTATGAAAAAGCATAGAAAAACATGACACGGTGACATGTCATCAGGAGGTCAGAATCCAACAGCATCTGCAGTTCTTTTTCAGCCTCTGAATCAAATTTTTGCTCAGGTCCCTCAATTTCAGCCAGAAATTACCTGAAATTATAGAAAAACACACAAACTCATAGTAAAGTCCAAAAATGTGATTTTTGAATAAAACTAATAAAAATATAATAAAAAGTAACTAAATTATACTAAAAACTACCTAAAAATAATGCCAAAAAGCGTATAAATTATCCGCTCATCAATTATGTTATTAACATAGAATAGTTTCCTATGTTTAGTTTGTGTTCAAATAAATTGACATGTGATTGCATTCTAAATTTGGTGTTGCTATGCAACAAAACTTATTTATAATCTTTACTGGATACTTGCATCAATTCCAAGTGAAAGTGTGACACTAAGCTTGGTGTGCCACTTATCTTTTATGCAATGTATCATGCACACCCTCTTAATTTGGCAATCACAGTGTCTCTGTTTCCTGTGCCTTCATTGTATTTTTCATTTTGCTTGCTTAAACACATGTTACTGACATTTAATTGTGTAAGACACTCATGATCCATCATAGACCCCATCACCACTGTTCTAATTGTTGCATGAGGATGAGCAAACACTCTAAGTTCGTATGGGAAGGGGAAGAATATGAGAAAAATGACAACAATAGTGAAGATGAACTACAAGGTGGTAAAGTTCTTTTTCCTCCTACTTATTTCCAGCACTATAAATTGCATGATTGTCTTTTATCTTCTCTATATGCATGTGTGTTGTGAACTTGATTGCTGGATTGTAATATGTGCTGTGACATTATAACTACCAACTTGAATTTTGTGAGTTCAAAAGCAATAAAGTACCATGATCTTAAACAAACAAGGAATTAAAGAAGAACTTAGCATGGGCATATAAGTATTGGAAGGCTATTTTGATTAACTGTTGCTCAATTGCATTTGATTTTGTTTAATTGAAGTTTTCATCTAGGACATTTTATGAAATTTTTGAAATCATGAAAACCTTAAAGAAGCAATTGTAAATTAAGGCAAGAAAAGTAAAAGGGAAAGAATGAGAAAGCTGAAGACTCTGAGTACCAATGATAATTCAATTGTTAAGTACTTGTGGTGTTTATGTATCAGGCAAAAAGCTTGAAAATAAAACACTTAGAACTCAAGGCTAGGCTCAAGTGCAAAAGCTCTCCCTCAAAGCTCAAGGCTTTGAGCATCAATGATTAGAGAGTAAAGAAAAGAAACAAATGAGCTTAAAGAAGTCCTCTAATTAAATTCTTGTGGTGCTTATGTATCAAGTGGTAATACTTGAAAACAAAGCATTTAGAGTCGTAGCTTTGTTTTCTACTCATGGGGCAAAGCACCCAAAAGGAGAAACTAAGAAGAGAATGAAAAGCTTGCTTCAAGGAAGAAATATAAAGAAAAGATTTCATAAAATGAGCTCGATAGAAACATCAATCATTTGAATTTTTTTGTGATTGTTGCATGCATAGAAAACTAGCCAACCATGAACATAAAAATTGCTACTCTTCTCACCTTGGTTTGTCAAACTTTACTGCATGATTCTTTTCTTGCTTGGGGACAAGCAAGGTTTAAGTTTGGTGTTGTGATGACATGTCATTTTATGCATGTTTTACTAGCAATTTTTATCTATTTTTACTTAGTTTTCATGCATTTTTAGGCAATAAGTAAGTGCTTGGATGAGATATTCATGCTTGTCCTTATTCAATCAATCATTGTTGATTTTATGCATTTTCATGAAATTTTTGCAAAATTTAGTTGATAATATGAAAGATGCACGATTTGATGATTATGCCAAGGCTTTGATGTATCTGTTTGGTTGATGACAGGTGAAAAGATGAAGGAAAAGAAGCAGAATGCACAAAATAAGCTCAAAAGAAGAATTCTGGACATATTTTTTAAATTTGAGCACGCTTTGGAGCCTTAGGCCACGCTTTTAAAACTGTGGCCCATGATTTAAAATACAATGAGCGCTCTTGGCGTGAGAGTGCTACGTTAGTTTTCAAAGAGCACTTGCAATAATGGAGCAAGTAAAATTCGCAAGTGATGCGTACGCGTCAAAGTTGCAATTCTAGAAGACCACGCGTACACATGCATGACGCTTAGGCGTGAGTGTGGCATTTTGAAGAAGCCACGCGTGGACGTAGGGAATGCGTTCGCATGGGTAGCATTCTTTGACGCGTATGGGACCCGATACAAGGGACCCGCAAGCGTATGGGACGCGTGCGCGTGGGTGTAAAAATGCCCCGTTCTCGAAATGAACGCTACGCTCTCCTGGAAGTGAATTTCTGCTCAAATTAACTTAATTCCAAGCCCATTTAACCCCTAGCAAGTAAGCCCACTCATATCACTCACGGAAGGCCACAAGGCATCCGTTTCATTTCATTAAAGGGGAGGAGTTAGTTCTGTTAGGAGGTTCTAGCAGAAGGCTGCATTAGAGTAGGAGTAGGAGTATGAGTAGAATAGAAGGCTCTTGTAAACACTTTTATTTTTCTGCACTTTTACATTTCAGTATTGAATTCAATTTAGCTGATGCAATTTTAATTTCTACAATTCTCTTCTGCACTTTCCTTTCTGCCAATTTTACATTCCGTTTCTATTGAGCTTGATTTACTTTCCTGAAATTTAAATTTTCTGCAATTGTTCTTATAGCGATGACCATTTGAATCCCAACTCATTAGGGGGAAGAGCTCTATTATAATTCATATGAATTAACTGAAATTATTCTTCCTCTCAATTCATTTGGATAGCTAAGAAATAACTTATGTTTTGATTGAGATCCATTCACTCTGGAAGGGGGTTTGAATCTGTTGAATTTGCATGTGAGCTTCGGAAGGAGAATCATGGAAATTAGAATTGAAGCTCTGTTTCTCATAAATCTCTTGATCAACACTATTCGGGAGGAATTGAGATCTTGAAAATTTGTGTGGCTTATGGATGAGAGAACATGCTTAACCTCTTCTCATGACAATTAGATAAAAGAATTGGCAATATTGATTGTGATTAGAAAGATTGGATTGCCGAGGAATTGGGATTCAATCAATTTCAATTTGCCATAGATCTATTCATATGATTGAGAAGGAAGTTGAGACCCATTTGATTCATTGTGGATTATGATACCTCAATCCATAATGACTCTTTCTCTCTGTTATTTCTGTTTCCTTTAATTTTCCTGCACCCAAAAGCCCTTTACATTTGATGCAATTTAAGTTTCTTGCTCTTTAAGTTTCTATCAATTTACTTTCTGTAATTTATTACATTCTGTTGGTTAAATTTCACTCAATCCACCACTGTTAGCTTAACTAGACTAATCACCTCACTAAAGTTGCTTGATCCATCAATCTTCATGGGATCGACCTCACTCCTATGAGTTATTACTACTTGATGCGACTCGGTATACATGCCGGTGAGTTTGTGTGGAATCGATTTTCCCCCATCACTGGGCACCAATGTCTTAAGAAGAATTGTGAGCAAAGTGTCTGTGGTGAATATGTGTTGAGTGAAAATAAGCTAAAAAGCTGTTACAACACATGACACTAAGCTACAAGTGAGAAATAAGTTCTAAAACAAAGAAATCAAAAACTAAGGATAAATAATAAGAGGTCATAGCAGTATGTTGGTTGATGCTTAAAGGGACACTTCTCTTCTAAGAGTAAATAAAAGTGAGCTGCAACATTCTCTGCATAAAACCCCATGAATCAATTTTAATCACTTGCTGATATGGATATATATTACCTTCTGTTTCATTCATTCTTCTCAAAATTTAGTGCTTGCTTGGGGACAAGCAAGATTTAAGTTTGGTGTTGTGATGCCAAGGCATCTTAGGCTAGTTTCACTAGCCTTTTTCTTTTGTTTTCAGTAGGTTTTATGCACTTTCTTGAGCTATAAGCAAGCATTAGGATGGGAGTTTCATACATACCTTGAATCATTCAAACATGTATTATTTGATGCATTTTCATGAGATTTTGGCCATAATTACTTGTATGCTAAGAATGATGCAATTTCTCATGACTTTAGCAAAACTGTGATGCATATATGTGTTGATGATAGGTAAAGAGAAGCATGGAAAATCAAGAAAAAATGGTGATGGAATGAACAAAAGAAAGCAACATTGGTGGCCAAGTTGGCTCACCAACAATACCTCAAACGTGGGGAGAAATGCTACAACATCTAAGCTTGCTGGTGCCAACGTTGGAGGGAGCGTTGGATCACAAACGTTGCCTCCAACGTCCTCAAAGGGTGCTCAATTCTGGACTTGTGAAAATTACCTTGTGTGCGTGCGCACAGCATAGTGTGCGTACGCACAAAAAGAGAAATTCAGAAGTGTGCGCACGCATAAGGCAGTGTGCGCACTCACGAGCATCAACGTTGTCAGTCCAACACTGGGTCAAACGTCCGTGACAGATGATCAAAACTGGAGCTGGGAGTTCTGCTCTGTGTGTGTACGCACGGCATGGTGTGTGCCCGCACAAGGAGAGAAAAAGGAAAGTGTGCGCACGCACAGAGTAGTGTGCGTACGCACAAGTCCTAGCATTTGTAGTAATGTTTGCACTCCAATGCTTGGTCCAACGTCTTTGATAGCTCTTCAAAATTCAAGCTGCCCAAAAAGCCTAGTATGTGTGCGCACGACATGGTGTGCGCATGCAAAGGAAGAAAAACTTAGAAGTGTGCGCACGCACAAGGCAGTATGCGTACCCACAAGTCAGCAGCGTTGAATGTAACGTTGGATCCCAACGTTTAGGCAAACGTGAATACCAGCAGCTTCAGAATTTGGGCAGAATCATTAATTAGCCAACACCATGGTGAGCCATTTAAATCTGCTTCAACAAAAGGCCAAGGCCCACATCCAAGCTTGGGAAACCAATTGAAGAAAGTGTATAAATAGCTTAGAGTTTAAGTTAGAGGGGGGAGGATTATAGAGAGTACTGAGACTCTTCCCAATTTTACTTTCTCTGCACTTTTTCATTTTGCAATGTATATTTCAATTCCGTTTTCCATTTTGAGAGCTATGAACAACTAAACTCCTTTCATTGGGTTAGGGAGCTCTATTGTAATTCAATGGATCAATAATAGTTTTCATCTTCTTCTTCTATCTTTTCTCTTAATTTTGTTAGAAAGCTTTCGATCTTAATTCAATTGGATAGTTGTCTTGACAGAGACACTATTCATAATTAGAATCCTTCTGATCCTTGAGAGTGGGATGAAGCATTCATGCTAGAATTGCTTTCTCACATTGGATTAGATTGGGGTTAGATGGATATTGTGACATTTAATCCTACCAATACTTTGATTTATGAAAATGTGTGGTATAATCAGTGACCAAACTTTAACTCTTCCCATGAGCAACTAAATCAGGACATTGGGCAATTGTTCATGCTTAGAGAGATTGGTGAGCCAAGACATTGGGATCCAATCATCTATGATTTCCAAGAAAAGTCAATGAATGCATTGATTGAGGAAGAGATGAAAATGATTTGATCCGGAGAGTTCAATATCTCCTTAAACCCAGTGAATTCCCTACTCTGATCTTACCCATTCTTATTACATTCTGCTCTTTAATTTCATGCTTAATCCCTATTCCCAATTAATTTCTTGCAATTCAAGCTTCTGCCATTTAATTTCGTGCAATTTAAGTTTCTGCTCTTACATTCTGCAATTTAATTTTTGTTTATTTAATTTCTTGCAATATAAGTTTCCCGCCAATTTACATTCTGCGATCGCAATTTCAAATTTGATTCAGTTCAACTAGAACAATTCTCCAATTAACATTGATCAACCAACCAATCCCTGTGGGATTCGACCCCACTCTATAGTCAGTTTTCGCTTGACGACAATCTGGTGCACTTGCCGGTAGAAAATTGTTGAGAGACAGTTTTCACGACATCAAGATTTTTGAAATTTTTACTTGATGATTGAATGATGCAAACTTCTTGTGATTATAGCAAACTTTAATGCAATTGTTTGATTGATGATAGGTGGAAAAGAAGCTGAGGAAGGGAAAGCAAACAAGCAACAAAAGGGCCATGGAAAGGAGCAAAAGGAAGCAACGTTGGTGGCCAAAGTTGGCTCACTAACGTTGCCTCAAATGTTGATGAAGAGAAAGAGAGATTAACGTTGGAGCCAAAGTTGGTGCTCCAACATTGCCTCAAATGTTCTACTCAAGAGGTGCATAGTGGGAGCCAAAGTTGGACCTCCAACTATACCTCAAACGTTGGCCAGGAAAGGTGCATAGTTGGAGCCATAGTTGGACCTCCAACTATCCCTCTCTCATCTCCTTCTATTTATTTATTTATCTACTAACACTTCTCTTCTTCTTAAAAATTCAAACCCTCTCCCTCTTGCTGTGTTCGAATTTCTTTTTTTCTTCTACTCACATAAAAGGAATCTCTATACTGTGACATAGAGGATTCCTCTTCTTTTCTGTTTTCTCCTTTTTCATATGAGCAGGAACAAGGATAAGAACATTCTTGTTGAAGCTGATCTAGAACCTGAAAGGACTCTGAAGAGGAAGCTAAGCGAAGCTAAAGCATAACTCTCTAGAGAAAATCTGACAGAAATTTTCGAAAAAGGAGACATGGCCGAAAATAATAACAATGCAAGGAAGATGCTTGGTGACTTTATTGCACCAAATTCCAACTTACATGGAAGAAGCATCTCAATCCCTGCCATTGGAGCAAACAATTTTGAGCTAAAGCCTCAATTATTTTATCTGATGCAATAGAACTACAAGTTTCATAGACTTCAATCAGAAGATCCTTTTCAGTTCTTAACTGAATTCTTACAGATCTGTGATACTGTTAAGACCAATGGGGTTGATCCCGAGGTCTACAGGCTTATGCTTTTCCCGTTTGCTGTAAGAGACAGAGCTACAATATGGTTGGACTCTCAACCTAAAGACAGCCTGAACTCTTGGGATAAGCTAGTCACGGCTTTCTTAACCAAGTTCTTTCCTCCTCAAAAGCTTAGCAAGCTTAGAGTGGATGTTCAAACCTTCAAATAGAAAGAAGGTGAATCCCTCTATGAAGCTTGGGAGAGATATAAGCAACTGACCAAAAAGTGTCCTTCTGACATGCTTTCAGAATGGACCATCCTGGATATATTCTATGATGGTCTGTTTGAATTATCAAAGATGTCATTGGACCATTCTGCAGGTGGATCCATTCACCTAAAGTAAACGCCTGCAGAAGCTTAGGAACTCATTGACATGGTTGCAAATAACCAGTTCATATACACTTCTGAAAGGAATCCTGTGAGTAATGGGACGCCTCAGAGGAAGAGAGTTCTTGAAATTGATGCTCTGAACGCCATATTGTCTCAGAACAAAATATTGACTCAGCAAGTCAATATGATTTCTCAGAGTATGAATGGATTGCAAGCTGCATCCAATAATACTAAAGAGGCATCTTCTGAAGAAGAAGCTTACGATCCTGAGAACCCTGCAATAGCAGAGGTGAATTACATGTGGGAACCCTATGGAAATACCTATAATCCCTCATGGAGAAATCATCCAAATTTCTCATGGAAAGATCAACAAAAGCCTCAACAAGGCTTTAATAATGGTGGAAGAAACAGGTTTAGCAATAGCAAGCCCTTTCCATCATCCACTCAGCAACAGACAGAAAATTCTGAGCAGAATCCATCTATCTTAGCAAATATAGTCTCTGATCTATCTAAGGCCACTTTAAGTTTCATGAATGAAACAAGGTCCTCCATTAGAAGTTTGGAGGCACAGGTGGGCCAGCTAAGTAAAAGAGTCACTGAAACCCCTCCTAGTACTCTCTCAAGCAATACAGGAGAGAATCCAAAAAGAGAGTGCAAGGCCATTACCTTACTTGGTGTGGCCGAACCCAAAGAGGAGGAGGAGGACGTGAATCCTAGTGAGGAAGACCTCCTAGGACGTTCAGTGAGACCAAAGGAATTTCCCTTTGAGGAACCAAAGGAATCTGAGGCTCATCTAGAGACCATAGAGATTGCATTGAACCTCCTTTTACCATTCATGAGCTCTGATGACTACTCTTCCTCTGAAGAGGATGAAGACATTGCTGAAGAGCAAGTTGCTCAGTATTTAGGAGCAATCATGAAGCTGAATGCCAAATTATTTGGTAATGAGACTTGGGAGGATGAACCTCCATTGCTCATCAAGGAACTAAATGCCTTGGTTCAACAAACTCTACCTCTAAAGAAATAGGATCCTGGTAAATTCTTAATACCCCGTAACATAGGCACTATGACCTTTGAGAAGGCTCTGTGTGACCTGGGGTCAGGCATAAATTTAATGCCACTCTCTATAATGGAGAAACTAGGAATCTTTGAGGTACAGGCTGCCAAATTCTCATTAGATATGGCAGACAAATCCATGAAACAGGCTTATGGACTAGTAGAGGACATGTTAGTAAAGGTTGAGGGCCTTTACATCCCTGCTGATTTCATAATCCTAGACACCGTGAAGGATGAGGATGAATCCATCATCCTTGGAAGACCCTTCCTAGCCACAGCAAAAGCTGTGATTGATATGGACAGAGGAGAGTTGGTCCTTCAACTGAATGAGGACAACCTTGTGTTTAAAACCCAAGGATCTCCCTCTGTAACCATGGAGAGGAAGCATGAAAAGCTTCTCTCACTGCAGAGTCAACCAAAGCCCCCACAGTCAAACTCTAAGTTTGGTGTTGGGAGGCCACAACCAAACTCTAAGTTTGGCATTGAACCCCCACATTCAAACTCTAAGTTTGGTGTTGGGAGGTCCCAACAACGCTCTGAACATCTGTGAGGCTCCATGAGAGCTCACTGTCAAGCTATTGACTTTAAAGAAGTACTTGTTGGGAGGCAACCCAATGTTATTTATTTATATCTATTTATTTTCCATTGCTATTTTATGTTTTCTTTAGGTTGATGATCATGTGAAGTCACAAAAACTATTGAAAAATCAAAAACAGAATGAAAAATAGCATAAAAAATGCACACCCTAGATGAAGAACATTCTGGCGTTTAAACGCCAGAAACAAGCATCTGTCTGGCGTTTAACGCCAGAAACAAGCACCAAGCTGGCGTTTAACGCCAGAAACAAGCATCAACCTAGTGTTAAACGCCAGATACATGCTACATTTGGGCATTTAACGCCAAAAATAGGCAGCAGTATGGCGTTAAACGCCAATATTGCATATAAAGGGCGTTTTGCATGCCTAATTGGAGCAGGGATGTTAAGTCCTTGACCCCATAGGATCTGTGGACCACACAGGATCCCCACAGGATCTGTGGACCCCACAGGATCCCCACCTACACCACCTCTCTTCTTCTCTCCTCTTCACACCTTTCCATAACACTCTTCCCCAAAATAACCTCCACCAATCAACTACATTACTCCTCCAAAACCATCATACAACCCACCTACACCCACCCACTCAAATTCAAACCATCACTCCTTCCTTTTCACACATCCTAACCACCTAAAACCCCCTTGGCCGAACCACTCACACCTCCCCATCTCATCTATTTTCTTTTTTTTCTACTCCCTCTTCTCTTCTTTTGCACGAGGATGAGCAAACCTTCTAAGTTTGGTATGGTAAAAGCATTGCTTTTCATTTTTCCATAACTATTTATGACACCTAAGGCCAGCAAAACCTCTAGAAAGAGGAAAGGGAAGGAAAAAGCTTCCACCTCTGAGTCATGGGAGATGGATAGATTCATCTCACAAGCCCATCACCAAGAAAAGGATGGAGCAAACAAGAGATCATGGACCTCGACAAGAGCATGAGGAAATTCCTCACCATGAAATCCCTGAGATGCCTCAGGGGATGCACTTTCCTCCACAAATTAACACCTCCCTAGGAGAATTAAGTTCCAACATGGGACAACTAAGGGTGGAGCACCAAGAGCATTCCATCCTCCTTCATGAAATTAGAGAAGACTAAAGAGCTATGAGGGAGGAGCAACAAAGGCAAGGAAGAGACATAGAGGAGCTCAAGAACACCATTGGTTCTTCAAGAGGAGGAAGAAGCCACCCTCACTAAGGTGGACCCGTTCCTTAATCTCCTTGTCTATTAATTTTTTTTTTGTTTACTATGCTTTTATTTATGTTTGTGTCTTTACTATATGATCATTAGTATTTAATTGTCTATGTCTTAAAGCTATGAATGTCCTATGTATCCATCACCTCTCTTAAATGAAAAATGTTCTAAAAACAAAAGAACAAGAAGTACATGGATTTCAAATTCATCTTTGAAATTAGCTTAATTACTTTGATGTGGTGGCAATACTTTCTGTTTTTCTGAATGAATGCTTGAACAGTGCATATTTTTGAATTTGTTGTTTATGAATGTTAAATATGTTGGCTCTTGAAAGAATGATGAAAAGGAGAAATGTTATTGATAATCTGAAACATTATGAAATTGATTCTTGATGCAAGAAAAAGCAGTGAATACAAAAGCTTGCGAAAAAAAAAAAGAAAAATGGCGAAAAAAAGAGAAAGAAAAAGAAAAAGCAAGCAGAAAAAGCCAAAAGCTCTTAAAACCAAAAGGCAAGAGCAAAAAGCCAGTAACCCTTTAAACTAAAAGGCAAGGGTAATAAAAAGGATCCAAAGCTTTGAGCATCAGTGGATAGGAGGGCCTAAAGGAATAAAATCCTGGCCTAAGTGGCTAAACCAAGCTGTCCCTAACCATATGCTTGTGGCGTGTAGGTGTCAAGTGATAACTTGAGACTAAGCGGTTAAAGTCGAGGTCCAAAGCAAAAACAGAGTGTGCTTAAGAACCCTGGACACCTCTAATTGGGGACTCTAGCAAAGCTGAGTCACAATCTGAAAAGGTTCACCTAATTATGTGTCTGTGGCATTTATGTATCCGGTGGTAATACTGGAAAACAAAGTTCTTAGGGCCACGGCCAAGACTCATAAAATAACTGTGTTCAAGAATCAACGTACTAAACTAGGAGAATCAATAACACTATCAAAATTCTGAGTTCCTATAGATGCCAATCATTCTGAACTTCAAAGGATAGAGTGAGATGCCAAAACTGTTCAAAGGCAAAAAGCTAATAGTCCCGCTCATCTGATTGGAGCTAAGTTTCATTGATATTTTGGAATTTATAGTATAGAGGGAGAGTCATTATATGAAGCTTGAGAAAGGTATAAAGCTTTGATCAGTAGGTGCCCAGAGGGAATATTCGGTGAGTGGGTTGAGCTCTAAAATTTCTATGAAGGTCTATCCATGAGTTCAAGGAAAGCCTTAGATTACTCTTCAGGAGGATCATTGCAAATGATGAAGACTGCACAAGAAGCCCATGAACTCATAGACATGGTTGCCAACAATGAATATGTCTACACCTCTGAAAGACAAGTATCTCACAAGAGAGGTGTATTTGAGCTTAAAGGTGTTGATACAATATTGGCTCAAAACAAGATTATGTATTAACAACTTCAACAACAAATAGAAATAATGTCAAAGAGGATGCATGGACTACAACTTGCTGCAGTAAGCTCATCCAACCAACCACCAGTTGTATGGGGACAAAATGAAGAAAGCTCTGAAGAGCAGCAACCTGAACAAGTTCTGTATATGCACAACCAAGGATCTGGACAGAATGAGTTCCATGGGGACACTTACAACTCCTATTGGAGGAATGACCCAAATCTAAAATGGGGAGAAAACCAGAATTTATGGCAAAGAAATTCCAACCCAAGCAACTCCCGCAACACAAACCACCAAAACAACCAGAACACTAACCAAAATCCATATAGAAAACCACAAAATAATCATCTCCCATCCACCTACTACCCACCAAATAATCCCTCAACTAACCAAAATAACTTCCATCCACCATCAGCATCCAACGCTCAACCACAGCCACCCCAAAAATCCTAAAGAATCTCCAACTTGGAGAAGATGATGGAGAAAATGATAAAGCATCAAGAATTGGCCAACAAGAATCACGAGGCCTCACTAAGGAATTTGGAGAGACAAATCAGACAATTTTCCAAGCAAACAGTTGAAAGACCAAACAATGCTTTTCCAAGTGATACCATTCCAAATCCCAAAGAAGAATGCAAGGCAATTTAACTCAGGAGTGGAAAAACTTTGGAGAATGAGAAAGATGCTAGCAAGAAGCAAGTAGAGGAGGACAAGCATGACAAAGAAAGTTCCAGGTAGGAGGAAGAGCCTCAAGTCTCAAAGAAAGAGAAACAAGTCATGGAAGAGCAACCATAAGAGCAGAGAAAGGAGGTGAAGCCTTATATCCCCCCTCTGCCATAACCCCAAAGACCAGTAATTTCCCAAGTTCGTAGAGATTTTTAAGAAGCTGGAAATCAACCTCCCACTTGCTGAAGCATTGGAGCAGATGCCATTATATGCAAAATTTCTTAAATAACTAATAAATAAGAAGAGAAGCTGGAATGAAAAGGAGACCGTAATCTTGACCCAAGAGTGCAGTGCAGTAATTCAAAGAGGCATTTCACCAAAACTCAAAGACCCAAGGAGCTTCATCATATCATGCACCATAGGCAACATGACATTGGAAAGAGATTTCTGTGATTTAGGTGCCAGCATCAATTTGATGCCTCTCTCAATGATTAAAAAGCTTGCAATAGAGGAAGTTAAACCTATCAGAATGTCACTTCAAATGGCAGATAGATCACTGAAGATACCTAATGGAGTTGTAGAGAATTTATTGGTGAAGGTTGGAAAATTCATCTTCCCTGCCGATTTTGTCATTTTAGACATGGAAGAAGAGGGACAAAACTCGATTATCTTGGGGCGACCTATCTTAGCCACAGTAAGGGCCATCATTGATGTAGAGAAAGGTGAAATAATTCTCAGGGTGCACGATGAGCAAATGATCATTAATGTCTTTAAAGAAATACAATATTCCCCTGAGAAAGAAAAGCATATGAGAGTGCAAATGATAGAAGATTTGGTGGAAAAAGTACTTGGAGCAAACGGTTAGGAGGAACAAGAAGAAGAAATAGAAACAGAGCAAGATGTTTTGGAAGAGAAAGTAACTGAAATCTATTTTAAAGACAAGATAGAGGAGGTGCCAAAACTAGAGTTGAAGCCCCTCCCTCCTCATCTCAAGTATGCATTTCTCGGAGGAAAGGAGACCCTGCCAGTAATAATCAATTCCTCCTTAAGCATGGAAGATGAAACAAAGCTGATTGAAGTGTTGAAAATTCACAAAACAGCTTTAGGATGGACAATTGATGACATCAAGGGTATAAGCCATGCTATTTGCATGCATAAGATCCTGCTAGAAGAGGACTCAAGACATATGGTGCAACCTCAGAGAAGGCTTAACCCAACCATGAAGGAAGTGGTTCAAAAGAAGGTGATGAAGTTGTGGAATACTGGAATCATATACCCAATTTCTGAAAGCCCTTGGGTGAGCCCAGTTCAAGTGGTACCAAAAAAAGGAGGCATGACTATCATCTTCAATGAGAAGAATGAACTCGTCCCTACAAGGACAGTGACGAGGTAGAGAATGTGTATTGATTATAGAAGATTGAATGAGGCTATAAGGAAGGATCACTTCCCTTTCCCTTCATTGATCAAATGTTAGAAAGATTGGCTGGCCATGCCTACTACTGCTTCTTGGATGGATACTCTGGATACAATCAGATAGTGGTGGATCCCAATGACAAAGAAAATACCTCCTTCACCTGTCCATTCAGAGTCTTTGCCTATAGGAGGATGCCTGATGCCAAGGCATCTTAGGCTAGTTTCACTTGCCTTTTTCTTTGTTTTTAATAGGTTTTATGCACTTTCTTGAGTTATAAGTAAGCAATTGGGGTAGAAATTCATGCATGCCTGGATTTATCCAACCATAGTTAATTTGATGCAATTTCAACAGAATTATGCTATAATTACTTGTATGCTAAGAATGATGAGAATTCTCATGACTTTAGCAAGGCTTTGATTCATGTATTGGTTGATGACAGGTGAAGGAAGGCATAGAAGGAAATTGAAGAAGGAGCATAGAAAAGATGAAGAAGAAGCAACGTTGGAAGGGAGGCAGATCAAGTCTCTGCATGATTTGCTGGTGCTCATGTTTGAGGGAATGTTGGCAAGCCAACATTACCCCCCAACGTTGTGATAAAATGCTCAATTCTGGAGCTAAATGATTTTTGAGAAATGCGTACGCGTCTATGACGCGTACGCGTGAAAGAGCAAAATTTTTATATCCACGCGCAAGCGTGAGTCACACGCACGCGTGGAATGGCAAAATTGTCTATCAACGCGTACGCGTGGGTCACGCGTATGCGTCACCAAACGAATATTGGAGGTCCAACGTTGCCTCAAATGCTGCCTCCAACGTCAGTGACGCGTACGCGTGGATGGGAAAAATGGCAATGCACGCGTAAGCGTGGTGTATGCGCACGCGTGAAAGAGCAAAATCACAGCCTTCACGCATATGCGTGGTGCACGTGTACTCGTGGATAGCTGAACGTTGGCCCTCCAACGTTGAGTAAAATGCCAATGACAGCAGGAATATCTATTTTTTTTAATGGCGTTTGAGTCAACGTTGGCCATCAAACGTTGACTCCAACTTGAGCACCAGAACTTTGCAATTCAAACATATCTCTTCTGAACATCAAGGGAAATGAATTGGAAGCCATTTCAACCCAATTCCATCAAGGCCAAAAGCCCAATTCAGAAATTAAAGATCAATGGAAGAAAGTGTATAAATAGCTTAGAATTTAAGTTAGAGGGACTTTTGGACGGCACTTTTTACTTTCTGTTCATTTTAATTTTCTACAATTCTTTCAATTCTGCAACGTATCCTTCAATTCCATTTTCCATTTTGATAGCTTTGAACAACTAAACCCCTTTCATTGGGTTAGGGAGCTCTATTGTAATTCAATAGATCAATAGTAGTTTTCATCTTGTTCTTCTTTCTTTTCTCTTGATTTTTGTTAGAAAGCTTTCGATCTTAATTCAATTGGATAGTTGTCTTGATAGAGAAGCTATCCATAATTGGAATTCTTCAGATCCTTGAGAGAGTAATGAAGAATTCATGCTAGAATTGCTTTCTCACATTGGATTAGATTGGGGGTTGGATGGATATTGTGACATTTAATCCTACCAATACTTTGATCTATGAATTTGTGTTGTATAGTCAATGACCGTACTTCAACTCTTTTCATGAGCAATTAAATCAAGACATTGGGCAATTGTTCATGCTTAGAGAGATTGGTGAGCCAACACATTGGGACCCAATCATCTAAGATTGCCAAGCAATGTCAATGAATGCATTGATTGAGGAAGAGATGAAAATGATTTGATCCGGAGAATTCAATATCTCCTGAAACCCAATGAATCTCCATCTCTGATCTACCCATTTTATTTACTTTCTGCTCTTTAATTTCATGCTTAATCCCCATTCCCGTTTAATTTCATGCAATCTAAGCTTCTGTCATTTAATTTCTCACACTTTAATTTTTGTCATTTAATTTCTTGCAATTCAAGTTTTCCGCCAAATTTACATCCTGCAATCTCAACCCAATTTTGATTTCGCTCAACTAGCATAATTCTCCAATCAACATTGATCAACCAACCAATCCCTGTGGGATTCGACCTCACTCTACAGTGAGTTTTTACTTGATGACAATCAGGTACACTTGCCGGTAGGAAATTGTTGAGAGACAGTTTTCGAGTGAATCAAGTTTATGGCGCCGTTGCTGGGGATTGGTTTTGTATTGACAATTATTAAATTGGAGGATAACTAGATTGAACATTTTTCTTTTCTTTTGTTAATAGTTTTCGTCTCAGTTTGTTACTACTATTTTCTACACTTTGAGTTATTTTTCTTTGATCATTTACTTTTTAGCACACTAACCACTAGCTGTTTGTAATATTGCCTCACTAAGATTTTCTCATTAATGACAATGGAGATTCCAATGTCTTTTGGCGATTATTGTTTGAGACAGAGCATCTTGCAAGAAAAAATGGAGCATCCATCATATTCTAGTCAATCAAATTTCCAGGGAAGCTTTCCACCACCACAGGATGATTCATGTTATTATGCTCATGGTTGGTGGGAGCAGCAAGAAGCTGAAATGGGGTACTTCCCAGAGCCACAAAATGGTCCTTATTTTGGTGAAATTGATCACTACTCAAGTTGTGGCTGGGAAGATCAAAATCGAAGGAATTTTACTCATTCATACCCCATTCATCAAAAGCCATGACCTCTTAATTATCCAACCTCTCCTCCTAGTTTTACATGTCCAAGTTCTTCATCACTTGAGTATGCTTCAGCACAAAATTCCTTCCTAGATCCATACAATTCATTTCACCATTCACAAAATTCATTCCACTATACACAATTCTTTTCACAGTCTATAAAACTCATTCCATTACCCACAAGAGTCATACCACTCTCAGAACACACAACCACAAAACAACGAATTCCATTCACAAGCCCCCCCAACCAACCATCACAACCTACACAACCCCCTTTAGATCAACTTTATAGGATAGAACTCCTCCTTGAAAAAATGATAAAGATAAAGAAAGAGGATAAAATAGCAATAGAGGAGTTCATTCAATGGTCTAGAGCATTGACAGAAACGCAAGCCATCACCTTCAAAAACATGGAAGCAAATTTAAACCATATAGCAAAATACTTTGAAGGAGAGCTTAGTAAGAAGGATGAGGACCAAATGGAGGTTACAGGGGAGGAATCAGAAGAACAAGAAAAATAGGCACCCATACCAAGTGAGATTCCTATGAAGTAGGAGGAGGTTGTGAGAGTATATAAGCCTAAGGCTCCATACCCACAGAGGCTACTAGGGATGACAAAAGAACATGCAAACTCACTCCTAAAAGACTCAATGCCACATCATGTAGAAGAAAGGGAGGAAGCTAAACAAGGGAGTCCATACTCCAATGAAACAGAGAGTTGCATAAAAGGTGAGTTCATTGAACCACCAATTCAAGAAGCTCTTGACTAAGAGGATGCTCCAACTATCTAACAATATCCAAGTTCTGAGATCAAATATGTGAAGACAGTAGAAACAAGCACGAAAAAGAGGATTGTGGCCGAGAAACAAAGAACCGTATCCATGAAGAGGAGAAGGTCAAAGAACAATCCAACTGCTGACCCAACATGCAAGTTCACTCAAGCCAATCACAAAAGAAAGCTTGTTGGGAAGAAGCACTCAAAGCAAGGGGGCATTAACTGGTCCCTCTCTCCACTTAAGGTAATTCCTCTTAACAAACTGGAAGAAGAGGAATAAATTCATGAACAAAAGGTCAAGCTAATGACACTAAAAGAGCGCTTGTTGGGAGGCAAGTGGTACGCAAAATCGTGATTGTTCGTTCCCTGGCTACAACGCTAAAAACTTGGTGTGGGAAAATGTCATCTCAAGACTTCTTAGACGAACCCACGTAACTAACCAGCAAGTGCACTCGGTCATCCAGGTAATAAACCTTACGTGAGTAAGGGTCGATCCCACGGAGATTGTCGGCTTGAAGCAAGCTATGATCATCCTTGTAAATCTCAGTCAGGCAGATTCAAATGGTTATGAGGTTTTGACAATTAAAATATAAATAATATATAAAATAAGATAAAGTTACTTATGTAATTCATTGGTGGGAATTTCAGATAAGCGTTTGGAGATGCTTTGTTGCTTCTGAACTTCTGCTTTCCTACTGCCTTCTTCCAATCATGAATTACCTCCTTCCATGGCAAGCCGTATGATCTTCTCGGATGAAAACAAATCCATATGAGCTGTCACCGCACGGCTAATCATCTGTTGGTTCCCGCTAGCGTCGGAATAGGACCATTGTCCTTTTGCACACTGTCACTGCACCCAACATTCGCAAGTTTGAAGCTCATCACAGTCATCCCTTCCCAGATCCTACTCGGAATACCACAAGCAAGGTTTAGACTTTTCGGATCTCAGGAAAGCTGCTAATGGTTCTAGCCTATACCGCGAAGGTTCTGGTCTCAGATTCAGATGCTCTGTTGTTAGGAGAGACGATGTGAATCATAGATTAGAAACCCAAGAGAATATACTCTGGATTTTGTCTAATGACTACGTTCAACATCATGTAGATCGCGTTGTGGTTGTTAGGCACGTGATCTTGGCTAAGCGAGTAACAAAGATTGGGTGATTGTCACGGGTCACCCCTTCATTCTGACTTAACTGAATTAAGTACAAGAGTATATCTTGGAGAAGAAGTAGGCATGAATTGAATAGAAAAACAGTAGTAATTGCATTAATTCATGAAGAACAGCAGAGCTCCACACCTTAATCTATGGAGTGTAGAAACTCCACCGTAGAAAATACATAAGTGAAAAAGGTCTAGGCATGGCCGTGAGGCCAGCCCCCAAACGTGTACAATGCTCTCTAAGAGTAGTTTTTATACTAAACTAGTAACTAGGGTTTACATAAAATGAGTAACTAAGTGCAGATAGTGCAGAAATCCACTTCCGAGGCCCACTTAGTGTGTGCTTGGGCTGAGGATTGAAGCTTTTTCGTGCATAGGCTGTTCCTGGAGTTAAACGCCAGCTTTGGTGCTAGTTTGGGCGTTTTACGCTAAGATGTTTTAGGCTGACCTTGAGCGCTAGTTTGGGCCATCAAATCTCAAGAAAAGTATGAACTATTATATATTGCTGGATAGCCCAGGATGTCTACTTTCCATTGCAATTGACAGCGCACCAATTGGAATTTTGTAGCTCCAGAAAAGCCACTTCGAGTGCAGGGAGGTCAGAATCCAACAGCATCTGCAGTCCATTTTCAGCCTCTGAATCAGATTTTTGCTCAGGTCCCTCAATTTCAGCTAGAAAATACCTGAAATCATAGAAAAATACACAAACTCATACTAAAGTCCAGAAATGTAATTTTTGAATAAAAACTAATAAAAATATTTAAAAAATAACAAAATCATACTAAAAACTATGTAAAAACAATGCCAAAAAGGGTATAAATTATCCGCTCATCACAACACCAAACTTAAATTTTTGCTTGTCTCCAAGCAACTAAAAACAAAATAGGATAAAAAAAGAGAAAATACAATAAATTCCAAACTTATTAATGAAAATTAGCTTCAATTAGAGTCTTGGTCATGACCCTAAGCATTTTGTTTTCCAGTATTACCACCGGATACATAAATGCCACAGACACAGAACTGGGTGAACCTTTTCAGATTGTGACTCAGCTTTGCTAGAGTCCCCAGTTAGAGGTGTCTAGAGCTCTTAAGCACACTCTTTTTGTTTTGGACCATGACTTTAACCGCTCAGTCTCAAGCTTTTCACTTGACACCTTCACGCCACAAGCACATGGTTAGGGACAGCTTGGTTTAGCCGCTTAGGCCAGAATTTTATTCCTTTGGGCCCACCTATCTATTAATGCTCAAAGTCTTGGATCCTTTTTACCCTTGCCTTTTGGTTTAAAGGGTTATTGGCTTTTTCTGCATGCTTTTTCTTTTTCTTTCTCTTTTTTTTTGCAAGCTTTGTCTATTCACTGCTTTTTCTTGCTTCAAGAATCAATTTTATGATTTTTCAGATTATCAATAACATTTCTCTTTTTTCATTATTCTTTCAAGAGCCAACAGTTTTAACATTCATAAACAACAAATTCAAAAATATGCACTATTCAAGCATTCATTCAGAAAACAAAAGGTATTGCCACTACATCAAAATAATTAAACTAACTTCAAGATAGAATTCGAAATCATTTACTTCTTGTTCTTTTGCAAATAAAAACATTTTTCATTTAAGAAAAGTGATGGATTCATAGGACATTCATAACTTTAAGACATAGATACTAGACACTAATGATCATGTAATAAAGACACAAACATAGACAAAACATAAAGCATAATTTTCGAAAAAATAGAAAAATAAGAACAAGGAAATTAAAGAACGGGTCCACCTTAGTGATAGCGGCTAGTTCTTCCTTTTGAAGATCTTATGGAGTGCTTGAGCTCCTCAATGTCTCTTCCTTGCCTTTGTTGCTCCTTCCTCATGGCTCTTTGGTCTTCTCTAATTTCATGGAGGAGGATGGAATGCTCTTGGTGCTTCATCCTTAGTTGTCCCATGTTGGAACTCAATTCTCTTAGGGAGGTGTTGATTTGCTCCCAATAATTATGTGGAGGAAAATGCATCCCTTGAGGCATCTTAGGGATTTCATGATGAGGAACTTCCTCATGTTCTTGTTGAGGTCCATGAGTGGGCTCTCTTGTTTGCTCCATCCTTTTCTTAGTGATGGGCTTTTCCTCTTCAATGAGGATGTCTCCCTCTATGACAATTCCAGCTGAATTGCATAGGTGACAAATGAGATGAGGGAAGGCTAACCTTGCTGATAAACCCATATTTTATGATATATTTTGTGCCTAATTTAAGTGATTTATTCAATCCTTCACTCACTTATTCATATAAATTGCATGGTTTTACTTTCCCTTCCTTATTATGTGATGTATGTTAAAAACATGTTTCCTATGCTTTAAAAGTAATTATTTTAATTACCCTTTATTTCCATTCGATACCGTGATTCGTGTGTTGAGTAGTTTCAGATCTTCTAAGGCAGGAATGACTTAAAGGATGGAAAGGAAACATGCAAAATTGGAAGGAAAGCATAAAACGGAGTTTTTGAAGAAACTGGCAGTGACGCGATTGCATGGACGACGCGGCCGTATGCCAGCGCGAAATGGCAGTGACGCGACCGCATGATTGACACGATCGCGCACCTTAAGCGAAACGCATATGACGCGGACGCATGACTGAAGCGACCGCGTGACAAGGAAAACTCCAAATGACGTGACCGCGTGACCCACGTGGACGCGTGATAGAGGCTACTCACCAGAAAGTACAGAAAACGCTCCCAGCGATTTCTGAAGCCCTTTTTGGCCCAAATCCAAGTCCAGAAGGCACAGATCCGAGGTTATGAAGTGAGAGAATGCATCCATTCAGAGGAGAGTCTCTAATTAGTTACTTTTCATGAATTAGATTTAGTTTTGAGAGAGGTTCTCTCTTCTCTCTTTAGGATTAGGATTTAGATTTAGGATTTTATTCGCTTTCAGGATTATCTCTTTTTATCAGGTTCAACATTCCTTTTTATTTATCTTTTCAACTTGGTTTATGAATTCTCCTATGTTACAGATTATTCTTTGAATTAATATTATTTGAGGTATTTCAATTTATGATTGCTTTCTTTTATTTATATCACTGTTGCTTCTAATCTGAAGACATTTTTATTCCAGTAGATTTACTTTTTCTCTTTTGGTCTTGGTTAATAAATCAGTAACTCAGGAGTTATCAAACTCAACAAGATTGATAATTGTTATCTTTGCTGATTGAATTGAACTTCAATAATCCCAATCTTTCCTTAGGGATTAACTAGGATTTGAAGATCAGACTAATTAGTCACTGGACCTTTCTTTGCTTTAAGTAAATGCTAACTAAGTGGAATTAAGATTCAATCTTCATTATCATTGATAAGGATAACTAGGATAGGACTTATAATTTCTCATACCTTGCCAAAAATTTATTTTACAGTTTTTTATTTGTTTTACAGTCTTTTACTTATTTTAATTGCAATTCAAATCACTTGTTCCTCATCTTCAAAACCCCGATTTACAATCTTCATAACCAATAATAAGAACATACTTCCCTGCAGTTCCTTGAGAAGACGACCCGAGGTTTAAATACTTCGGTTATCAATTTTTAAGGGGTTTGTTATTTGTGACAACCAAAACGTTTGTACGAAGGGATTTCTGTTGGTTTAGAAACTATATCTACAATGCGACTATTTTTATAAAATTCTTTACTAGCAAAAATCCTAACGTCAAAATGGCGCCGTTGCCGGGGAACTGCAATTGTGTGCCATATTATTGGTTATTGTAAATACTTTTCTTTTACTTGTTTATTTGTCTTTATTTTCCCCTTTTATTTTTATTAGCTACCATGAATTCTCACCCCTCTCGCTTTGAGTTTGGTTCTAATATTGTTGAAAGGAGTAAAAGTTATAACAGGAACATGCATCAAGGTCAGCGCAATCAATGATGGATGGAGCCAAGAGGATCTGATCAACCCTTTAGGCAACAACACCCTCCAAGATATCATGGACAAAGACCATTCTACAATGCATGCCAAGCCAATAGACATGGTGGACAACCTTGTAGTTACCTACAAGCCCCACCCTGTGCTTATAGGCCATCCTCTCAACATAACTTTGCACTACCACACTCACAAGCTCCTTTTCACCATTCACTACCATATGATCCTCATTTACCCGAATTCCAATCCAATTACTCCCAAATACCACCACTTCCCCATATACCACGTCCAAATCTATCACCCCAAGAATCAGAGGTTCGAATATTCATTGTAAATCAACTGGAGTAAGCTGTAAATCAATTATCTTCTAGACGTTCGAACATTCAAGGACCACCCACAGTCCCATGTGGACAATCTAAGGAAGAGCGTAGTATGAAGGAGATACTAGAAACTCCAGTGGACAGAACAGGGCATGACTTCGTACTGGAACAAGTAGAGGAAGCTGTCATTGTAAACGAAGAGGAGTTGGTTGAAGACTTAGGAGACGCTGAACTTTCATGGGAATCCAGAGTTATGGAGAATTCTGTCAAAAACGTTACAATTGATGCTAAGGAGGATGGTGCACAACTCCCAAAGCAAGTCTTTTATGAAGAACTTGATGGAATAATCCTAAAAGCAAGTTTCCTTGATAATGATAATCTCAAGTCAAGTTCTCCCAGTAATGAACTTGCATCAGCAAGTGAACTCTCTGAGATCGAAGAATCTTCCCCAAGAGAATACGAAGATAATACGGAGGTAGATTTCTCTCAACCTCCCGTTTATAACTTAAGTGACGAGGAAGACATAGAAGGCTTTGATCAGGACATGGATGCAATTGATGAAGTCTGCAAGGAAGTAAAGAAATTCACCGAAGAGCACAAGGGAGTAGAACTCACAGAACCACTGGGAACACCTATCCCAAGGCCATTACCACCAAATACAAGCTTCAAATGGGTACAATCCTTAACCTTTAGCTTTATTTTCCCACTTGCATATGGTTTGCTTGAAACAGATGGCCAGCTTAGAGCTCTCTGTGGCTTTAAGAGTAAGAGGGAATTGGCTCGCACTCAGAGCTGGTGCACAAGGTTCAATAACGTTCCACGCTTCAATTCGAAGTGCACGGATTGGCATCATGATCAATCAAATGGATCTCGGAAAATGTTTGGTCACCTTGGTTAGAATCTAATTTCTAAACCGACTGAATGGAAAAATATAGATCAAGACAGAGGCGGATTTAAAAGCAATGTTTGGGATCCTGGAATTTATTCTGACATTTGTCACCCCGGGAGCCTGAGCATCAGTTTGAAGCTGCTTAGAAGCTTTACAAGCCTAGTTTGGGACCCCGGAGGCTATTGACATTCCAAGCATTGGTGGAGATTTTTGGATGAATTTAAGCACAAGCCGCCATAACAGGAAGCTCATCCAATGTCCAACTTAAGGACTTTAACTAAAAGTGCTAGGTGGGAGACAACCCACCATGGTATGGTCGTTTCTTTTTCAGTTTTATTTTGTGTTATTTATTTTTGTTTTCCTTTTCAATTGAACCTGAATATTATTCATTCGCATTGCATACTGCATAATTGCATACCTGCATAAAAAAAAGAGAGTAGGTGTGCGACGCGACCGCATCACTCATGCGATCGCGTCAGTTGCGAAAAACAACCCCCACGCGGCCGCGTGACCTGGAAATCGGCGTAAGGATCCAACGCCCAGAAAGTTGTGCTGGAATCGTGCGGCTGTTGCGCGTTTCGCACAAAACGACCCACGCGGTCGCGTCCCTGACGCGATCGCGTCACCTGCACAACACCCATCCCGCGCGAAAGCGTGAGGAACGTGATCGCGTCGCGTGGATTGCACACCACCCCAAAGGAGACAGGGATTTGCGCTGAAACGACGCTGGAATTGTGCGTTTCGCACGATTTCCAGCGACACGATCGCCTGCCTCACGCAATCGCATCATTCATTATTTACCCATTCCATGCGATCACATCACTCACGCGATCGCATCGACCCCCATTCCACCCCAGCCACGCGACCGCGTGCCCCACGCGATCGCGTGGATTTAAATTTATTAACCCCCTGTGACGCGAACCCTACCCCATCGCGCCCCCCCAACCCATTTCTTCTTCCTCCTCCCTGCCAAACCCCTCCCTCCCTCTCTGCCCTTCGCCGCCGCGCCCCCCTACGCCGCCGCTCCACCGTCCACCACCCAGACACCACCGCAACGCCACCCCCCTTCCCCCTTCCCCTTCTTTCTTCTTCTTCTTTCCCCTTCTTCCCTCCACCACCACTGCCCCCCTCTGCGACCGCCATACCCACCAGGCCGCTGTCACCGCCGCGCCTCCAACCGCCACCAACGCCCCCTTCCTTTCCTTCCCCCTACCCACATTAACCCCCCAAACCCCCCTGCCTCTGAACAGCCCTCACCGCCGCACAACCACCATTAACCACCGCGTCAGCCGCCACCACAACCATCCCCCAGCCACCTCTCTGCCCCACCTTCTTTCATACACCTTCCAGGTTCCGCCAAACGCCACCTTTCTTTCATTTCGTAGTTAATTACATATTTTTCTATTTATATTCATATTTAGGCTAGTTAAATATGCATGTTGTAGTGGATTCTAGGTGGTTAGGTAGCCTAGGATGTGGTTAGCGGATTTAGGCCTGTTTAATTGCGCTGTTCGTGCTTCTTGTTTCATAAATTTTGCAATTCTGCTGTTGCTGTGATGTTAGTTTTGTTCATATGCTGTTCGTACTGTTCATGCTGCTATTATGAATGTTATTTCTTGTTCATACCTAATTGCAGTTTGTTTTAATTCATATGAACTGTCCTGCTTACTGTTTATTTTTCGGGAACATCCAATTTTAGCCGGAATACTGTCCAATTTTCTGTAAACTATTTTGTTTCCATTCATGTCTTGGTTTTGGTACTTTGAACTCTGCTTTACTCTGCTTTTACCAAACTACTTCATGAATACCAGAGCAAGCTTTCTTATTCTTTTTGATTTCCTGGTTCATCATCTGCATTTTTTTTATGTTTAGCTTCTAATTTTTGATTCATCATCAACCTGATTCCCTTGTTTGGATATGAGTTAACTGTAGCTTCTAATTGAGAATGCTTGTTACTTAGAAAAGGATCATCATGCCACTTACTCTAACCCACTTTTTCCTAATTCACTAATTTTAACCTCCTAAACTCTTTTTTCATTCCTAACCAACCTAACCTTTCAAAACATCTCTTCTGGTTTTTCACTATTATCTTTAACCTTCTAACCAAGGCATGATGATAATTTTTCCTAATTAACATGTTTCTAATACATTTTGGATTGTGAATTTTTCTTCTCATTTTTCTAATTCCTATACAATCCTTAATGCACATTTACTTAACTCATTTTCATTACTCCACTGCTTCTTTGCCACTATATGCTTATTTTGTGATTTGCCTACTTGTTTTCCTGCTTTTATTATATCCTAATTTTCTGTTTTTTAGGATGTCTGACACCCAAAGAAAAGGAAAGGGAAAGGCAACAACTGGCAAACAGAAAAGAGGAGAATCCTCCATGTCCATCCTGGACATCATGCATGATGACTCCTGGCGGGAGAAACACTTTACCCCGCAGGAGAAGGCCGACCAGCTACTCCCTGCTACTGATCCCATTAAGTTTGCAAACTAATACTGTGAGCTGAAATATCCGGTGTTTGCAACCTCCAGGAACCTGTACCTGGAGAGGACTCTGAAGATCCCAGAAGAACTCCAGCAATACACCTCTGATCAGATCAAACAAAGAGGCTGGTTCTTCCTGGAGAGAAACCTGACTGAGGTCAATGCATCCTGGGTAAGGGAATTTTACTGCAATTACTTCAAAACTTCCTCAAATGCAGTAAACCTAAGAGGGAAGCAGAAACTGGTCACTGAAGAGGCCATAGAGGATGTTCTGAAGCTCCTGCCTAAATCCAATAAGCCAGATGGTTATCAACAGGCTGAGGAGGACATGCACTTCATGATGTTTGACTGGGATGCCGTCAAGGCAAGGATAGCCCTTGACCCGACTGTTCCATGGGTCATGGGTCAGAACACCACCATGCCTAAGGGAATCAAGCGGGCATACTTGAATGATGAGGCTCGGCTATGGCATCAGATCCTAAGCAACTTTATTATGCCGAGTACTCACGAGACGGAGCTACCTGCCGCTATGATCACTCTCCTATGGTGTGTGATGGAGGGTAAGGAACTATACCTGCCACGCTTCATTCGGTACTACATGGCCAGGGTCCACGTCCGAGGCACTCTCCCCTTTCCATATCTGATTACACAGCTTGGCCGTCAAGCTGACGTGCCTTGGGAGGATACTGATGAGAAGCCACCTACTGCAGAATGCAAGAAAATCATCCCTCACAGCAGGAACGTTCTGGCTTTGGGCTACAGACCCCCATTCCTCACTCCTACTGATGAGACAGCCACACCATCTGTCGGCCCCTCTTCCTCTCAAGCTACCCCTGCTACCACTACTGCACCTCCACCTGCCTCAGAGCCAGTTTATCACTTAGTGCACCGCCTGTTTCGGCATCTGAGCGTCGCAGCAAGCGATGCTATGAGCACCTGAAGCTGATGATCCGTTCTGGCAGCGACATCCCCTCCGAGCCTGACACCCCGTCATAGCCATCTGAGGAGGAGGCGGATGACCACGAGGCGGAGACCCATCCACAGAGAGAGGCTACATAGTCAGGCACAGAGCAGGCTGCATCACATCAGGAGGCCCCACATCAGATTCAGGCTGCAAACCCCGAGGCTCCTATTCAGTCAGCACCTCCTCTGCAGCAGGCAGATCCTCAGACCACCACCACAGATACCCGAGCTACCCATCCTTCCAGTGATGACACCCCTTCACACCCTACTTGAGTGAGCATCAGGGACGATGCTTCATTTTAAGTGTGGGGAGGTCACCATCTCTGGCGTATTTTTTTGGTGAACCACTATAGACTCTTTTTACTTTATTATTTTTCTGTATTTTTCTCTTTATTTTTATTTTTTTATTTTTATTTTCTCAGCACTTATACATTGCTATTTTCATGTATCTTTACTATATTTCTGCATGTTGCACTTTAGTTCATGTTTTAGCCATTTAGTTTAGTTGCAATTCTAACTTATTAGTTATAGAAAATGTGGCTTATTTAGTACAGTTTACCCTTTTTAGCATAAGATAACTTAGTTTAAATTAAAAATATAAAAAGGAAGTAAACTAGATACTTTAACAGAATAAAAACAACCCACACCTTGTATATATAGCATTACATGTTAGTTAGTTAACAACATTTCATCAAGGAGAAACACTAGAACTTTAAAGCCACCTTAAGATTTACATTAAGAATAATGGGAACTCTTAATTTTTACTTGCTTGACATATATAACTGATATATAATTTTTGAGTTAGAGAACACACAGCCTGTGAGTTTTGAGCTTAATTGCATGGTTACATTTAAACCATGATATTTTATTCCTGTGTGTTCCGCCCTTCTTATTTATTCTAGTGTTCTTTACTTTGTTTTAATCTATATGTCCGATTGTAGAATATAGATACATACCAAGAAAGTGATTGAGGCCATTGTTTGATTCTAGCTCACTATTCCCAAATTAGCCTACCTTTTACATCGCCCTTGTTAGCCCCCTTGAGCCTTTAAAACCCCTCTTGTTTTATAACCACATTACTAGCCTTAAGCAGAAAAACAAAATAAAAATCCTAAGTTGAATCCTTGGTTAGCTTAAGATAGAAATTGTGTGTTGTGTAAGTAGGGAAACCTATTGGGAACATGGATGATAAAAACAAAGGGTAGAAAGTTAAAAAGAATAAAATAATTCAAAATAAAAATTTTGGGAAGCATGCTCATGTGAAATCAAATAATTGAATTACCATGTGCATTAAAAAAAATTTTATTTTTCAGTATTTGAATAAAGGGGATACAAAAGAATTCCCCAAATGCAAAAAGCAATACACATGGGATAAAAATAAAAAAAAAATTAAAATATGAGCATGTAACATAAAAAGTGGAAAAAATATGGGAAAATAGGTAAAGAAACTTTGCTTTACAAAATATTTATGTTAGGTGCGATCTTAGACTAATCAAGGATTCACCTATTAGCTCACTTAGCCTTATATATATACCCTTACCTTTACCTTGGCCCTATTACAACCTTAATTTATAGACCTCATGATTTTTGTATGCCTATATTCTATAATTGTTGATTGGTTAGATGAAGAACAAAGTTATAGAAATTAAGGATAAAAAGAAGAATAGAGTGATTAACCCAATAAACACTGAGTGACTAGAGAGTAAACACAAAATCCAGTGAGGGTTCAATAGCTCATCAACATATATCTCTGCTTAAATTGCTAATTGTCTTGCAAGTTTGTAAAATATTTTTTCTTTCCCATCTCAATTGTAAAAGTGCTTTATCATTATCTAAGGTTTGGCTATGCATATATGACTCCTTAAGAATGTAAATTAATTCAACTACATGTAAGTTTTATATACAAGTGAATAAAAAAATTAGAATTGCATGATTCATTTAGGTAGTTGCATTTAGAATAGATTGCATTGCATGAGATTCCACCAATTCAACCTTACCTTACTCTTTATCTTGGATTTAGCATGAGGACATGCTATTGTTTAAGTGTGGGGAGGTTGATAAACCCATATTTTATGATATATTTTGTGCCTAATTTAAGTGATTTATTCAATCCTTCACTCACTTATTCATATAAATTGCATGGTTTTACTTTCCCTTCCTTATTATGTGATGTATGTTAAAAACATGTTTCCTATGCATTAAAAGTAACTATTTTAATTACCCTTTATTTCACTTCGATGCCGTGAATCGTGTGTTGAGTAGTTTCAGATCTTCTAAGGCAGGAATGACTTAAAGGATGGAAAGGAAACATACAAAATTGGAAGGAAAGCATAAAACAGAGTTTTTGAAGAAACTGGCAGTGACGCGATCGCATGGACGACGCGGCCGCATGCCAGCGCGAAATGGCAGTGACACGACCGCGTGATTGACGCGATCGTGCACCTTAAGCGAAAGCATATGACACAGACACATGACTGAAGCGACCACGTGACAAGGGAAACTCCAAATGACGCAACCGCATGACCCACGCAGACGCGTGACAGAGGCTACGCACCAGAAAGTACAGAAAATGCTCCCAGCGATTTCTGAAGCCCTTTTTGGCCCAAATCCAAGTCCAGAAGGCACAGATTAGAGGTTATAAAGTGAGGGAATGCATCCATTCAGAGGAGAGTCTCCAATTAGTTACTTTTCATAAATTAGATTTAGTTTTGAGAGAGGTTCTCTCCTCTCTCTTTAGGATTAGGATTTTATTCGCTTTCAGGATTATCTCTTTTTATCAGGTTCAACATTCCTTTTTATTTATCTTTTCAACTTGGTTTATGAATTCTCCTATGTTATAGATTATTCTTTGAATTAATGTTATTTGAGGTATTTCAGTTTATGATTGCTTTCTTTTATTTATATCACTGTTTCTTCCAATCTGAAGACATTTTTATTCTAGTAGAATTACTTTTTCTCTTTTGGTCTTGGTTAAGAAATCAGTAACTCAAGAGTTATCAAACTCAACATGATTGATAATTGTTATCTTTGCTAATTGAATTGAACTTCAATAATCCCAATATTTTCTTAGGGATTAACTAGGATTTGAAGATCAGACTAATTAGTCACTTGACCTTTCTTTGCTTTAAGTAAAGGCTAACTAAGTGGAATTAAGATTCAATCTTCATCATCATTGATAAGGATAACTAGGATAGGACTTCTAATTTCTCATACCTTGCCACAAGTTTATTTTACAGTTATTTATTTGTTTTACAGTCTTTTACTTATTTTAATTGCAATTCAAATCACTTGTTCCTCATCTTCAAAACCCCGATTTACAATCTTCATAACCAATAATAAGAACATACTTCCCTACAGTTCCTTGAGAAGACGACCCGAGGTTTAAATACTTCGGTTATCAATTTTTAACAGGTTTATTATTTGTGACAACCAAAACGTTTGTACGAAGGGACTTCTGTTGGTTTAGAAACTATATCTACAACGCGACTATTTTTATTAAATTCTTTACTACCAAAAATCCTAACGTCACCTGCCAAAGTGGAAGGCTTGTCCGCCACCTTGTAGAGTTCTAGGGATATGATCTCATGAGCTTCTACTTTCTCTCCATTCCTGATATTATGGATCACGATAGCCCGGTCTATTGTAACTTCAGACCGGTTGCTAATAGGAATGATAGAGCATTGGATGAACTCCAACCATCCCCTAGCCATGGGTTTGAGGTCAAGCCTTCTTAGTTGAACCGGCTTGCCTCTTGAATCTCTCTTCCATTGAGCCCCTTCCACACAAATGTCCCTAAGGACTTGGTCCAACCTTTGATCAAAGTTGACCCTTCTAGTGAAAGGGTGAGGATCTCCTTGCATCATTGGCAAGTTAAATGCCAACCTCATATTTTTCGGACTGAAATCCAAGTATTTCCCCCGAACCATTGTGACCCAATTCTTTGGGTTCCGATTCACACCTTGGTCATGGTTTCTAGTGATCTATGCATTAGCATAGAACTCTTCAACCGTTAAGATCCCGACTTGTTGAATGGGGTTGGTGAGAATTTCCCAACCTCTCCTTCGAATCTCATGTCGGATCTCTGGATATTCACTCTTTTTGAGCTTGAAGGGGACCTCGGGGATCACCTTTTTTTTTGCCATAACTTCATAGAAGTGGTCTTGATGGACCTTTGAGATGAATCTTGATGAGCGGATAATTTATACGCTTTTTGGCATTGTTTTTAGTATGTTTTTAGTAGGATCTAGTTACTTTTAGGGATGTTTTCATTAGTTTTTATGTTAAATTCACATTTCTGGACTTTACTATGAGATTGTGTGTTTTTCTGTGATTTCAGGTATTTTCTGGCTGAAATTGAGGGACTTGAGCAAAAATCAGATTCAGAGGTTGAAGAAGGACTGCTGATGCTGTTGGATTCTGACCTCCCTGCACTCAAAGTGGTTTTTCTGGAGCTACAGAACTCGAAATGGCGCGCTTCCAATTGCGTTGGAAAGTAGACATCCAGGGCTCTCCAGAAATATATAATAGTCCATACTTTGGCCAAGAATTGATGATGTAAACTGGCGTTCAACGCCAGCCTTCTGCCCAAATCTGGCGTCCAGCGCCAGAAAAGGATCCAAAACCAGAGTTGAACGCCCAAACTGGCACAGAAACTGGCGTTCAACTCCACAAATGGCCTCTGCACGTGGAACACTTAAGCTCAGCCCAAACACACACCAAGTGGGCCCCGGAAGTGGATTTATGCATCAATTACTCACTCATGTAAACCCTAGTGACTAGTTTATTATAAATAGGACCTCTGACTATTGTATTAGACGTCTTTTTGACCATCTTTGGTCTCAGTTTTAATCCATTGTTCATCTTAGGAGACTATTGATCTCGTTTAGGGGGCTGGCCATCTCGGCCATGCCTGGACCTTCACTTATGTATTTTCATACGGTAGAGTTTCTACACTCCATAGATTAAGGTGTGGAGCTCTGCTGTTCATCAAAGATTAATGCAAAGTACTACTGTTTTCTATTCAATTCTTCTTATTTCTCTTCTAAGATATCCATTCGCACCCAAGAACGTGATGAAGGTGATGATTATGTGTGACGCTCATCATCCTTCTCCCTTATGAACGCGTGCCTGACAAACACTTCTGTTCTACATGAAATAAGCTAGAATGAGTATCTCTTAGATCTCCTAACCAGAATCTTCGTGGCGTAAGCTAGAATGATGGCGGCATTCAAGAGAATCCGGAAGGTCTAAACCTTGTCTGTGGTATTCTGAGTAGGATTCAATGATTGAATGACTGTGACGAGCTTCAAACTCGCGAGTGCTGGGCGTTAGTGACAGACGCAAAAGGAGGGTGAATCCTATTCCAGCATGATCGGGAACCGACAGGTGAATAGCCGTGCCGTGACAGGGTGCGTGAGCATATTATTCACTAAGAGGAGGGGATGTAGCCACTGACAACAGTGATGCCCTTGCATAAAGCCAGCCATGGAAAGGAGTAAGACTGATTGGATGAAGATAGCAGGAAAGCAGAGGTTCAGAGGAACGAAAAGCATCTCCATTCGCTTATCTGAAATTCTTACCAATGATTTACATAAGTATTTCTATCCCTATTTTATTATATCATATTCGAAAACACCATTATCACTTTATATCTGCCTGACTGAGATTTACAAGGTGACCATAGCTTGCTTCATACCAACAATCTCCGTGGGATTCGACCCTTACTCACGTAAGGTATTACTTGGACGACCCAGTGCACTTGCTGGTTAGTTGTATCGAAGTTGTGACAATTATGAATTAAGATCAAAGCACCAAGCTTTGGAGCCATTACCAGGGATTGTTCGAGCCTGGACATCACAATTTCGTGCACCAAGTTTTTGGCGCCGTTGCCGGGGATTATTTGAGTTTGGACAACTGACGGCTCATCTTGTTGCTCAGATTAGGTAATTTTCTTTTCGTTTTGTTTTCAAAAAAAAAAAAATCTTTCAAAAATATTTTCAAAAATCTCTCATCTGTTCTCGAAAAAAGAAAATTATAAAAATGTTTTAAAAAATTTTATTCAAGATTTTTAAGAATGAATTCTAGTGTTTCATGAAGCATGTGAAGCCTGGCTGGCTGCAAAGCCATGTCTAAATTCTTTTGGACTGAGGCTTCCTAATCATCATCACAAGAGCAAGTTAGTTGTTGCCAATAAAATTTGCTGTTGTATGCATGAGAGGTATCTGCTGAAGCTTGGCTGGCCATTGGCCATGTCTAGTGTTTTGGACTGGAGCTTTCTTTGAAAGCTTGGCTGGCTAGTGAGCCATGTCTAATTCCTGGACTGAAGCTTTAGACTAAGAATGCAAGATTCCTGGAATTCATATTAAAAATTTTGGAATCCTTATTTTCCCTTTTCAATAAATTTTCGAAAAAAATCCAAAAAAATTAGAAAATCATAAAAATCAAAAATATTTTCAGTTTCTTGTTTGAGTCTTGAGTCATATCATAAGTTTGGTGTCACTTGCATATGCATCTTGCATTTTTTCGAAAATATCATGCATTCATAGTGTTCTTCATGATCTTCAAGTTGTTCTTGGTAAGTCTTCTTGTTTGATCTTGATGATTTTTTGTTTTGTGTCTTTTCATGTTTGTCATATGCATTCTTGAATTCTTAGTGCGTAAGCATTAAAGAATTCTAAGTTTGGTGTCTTGCATGTTTTCTTTGCATTAAAAATTTTTCAAAATATGTTCTTGATGTTCATCTTGACATTCAAAGTGTTCTTGTTGTTCATCTTGACATTCATATCATTCATACATGCATTCATTGTTTTGATTCAAAAATTTCATGCATTGCATCTTTTTAGTGTTTTTCTCTTGCATCATAAAAATTCAAAAATAAAAAAAAAATATCTTTCCCTTTTTCTCTCATCAAATTCGAAAATTGAATTGACTTTTTCAAAAGTTTTTAAAATCAAGTTGTTTCTCATGAGTCAATTCAAATTTTCAATTTGAAAATCTTATCTTTTTCAAAATCTTTTTCAAAAATCAAATCTTTTTCATTTTTTTTAGTTATTTTCGAAAATTTTAAAAATCTTTTTCAAAAATCTTTTTCTTATTTTTACATCAAATTTTCGAAAATAACATAATCAATTAATGTTTTGATTCAAAAATTTGAAGTTTGTTACTTGCTTGTTAAGAAAGATTCAAACTTTGAGTTCTAGAATCATATCTTGTGATTTCTTATGAATCAAGTCATTAATTGAGATTTTAAAAATCAAATCTTTTTCAAAAACTAATTTCTATCATATCTTTTCAAAAATATCTTCTCATCTTATCTTTTTCAAAAATATCTTTTCAAAATATCTTTCCTAACCTCCTAACTTCCTATCTTTTCAAAATTTGTTTCAACTAACTAACTAACTTTTTGTTTGTTTCTTAACTTTTTCAGAACTACCTAACTAACTCTCTCTCTCTCATTTTCGAAAATATCTTCCCTCTTTTTCAAATATTTCTTTTTAATTAACTAATTATTTTTATCTTTTATTTTTGATTTCAAAAATTTTCGAAAATTACTAACATTTTTTCAAAAACCATTTTTCAAAAATCACTAACTCTTTTTCAAAATAATTTTCGAAAATTATCCCTCCCCCATCTCATTCTATTTATTCATTCATATCCTAACATCTCATCTCACATCTCTTCCATCCGTACAGTTGTGTTTCTTCCTTTACATCACATTCTTTGTCTCCCCCTCTTTTCTTCCACTCACAAAGGGATCCCTATACTGTGGTATAAAGGATCTCTATTATTATTATTATTTTTCTGTGCCTTCTTCTTTGTCATATGAGCAGGAGCAAGGATAAGAACATTCTTGTGGAAGCAGATCCAGAACCTGAAAGGACTCTGAAGAGAAAATTAAGAGAAGCTAAAATACAACAATCCAGAGATAACCTTTCAGAAATTTTCGAACAGGCAGAAGAGATGGCAGCCGAAAATAATAATAATGTAAGGAAGATGCTTGGTGACTTTACTGCACCTAATTCCAATTTACATGGAAGAAGCATCTCCATTCCTGCCATTGGAGCAAACAACTTTGAGCTGAAACCTCAATTAGTTTCTCTGATGCAGCAGAACTGCAAGTTTCATGGACTTCCATCTGAAGATCCTTTTCAGTTCTTAACTGAATTCTTGCAGATATGTGATACTGTTAAGACTAATGGAGTAGATCCTGAAGTCTACAGGCTCATGCTTTTCCCTTTTGCTGTAAGAGACAGAGCTAGATTATGGTTGGATTCTCAACCCAAAGATAGCCTGAACTCTTGGGATAAGCTGGTCACGGATTTCTTAGCCAAGTACTTTCCTCCTCAAAAGCTGAGCAAGCTTAGAGTGGATGTTCAAACCTTCAGACGGAAAGAAGGTGAATCCCTCTATGAAGCTTGGGAAAGATACAAACAGTTGACCAAAAAGTGTCCTTCTGACATGCTTTCAGAATGGACCATCCTGGATATATTCTATGATGGTTTATCTGAGTTATCAAAGATGTCATTGGATACCTCTGCAGGTGGATACATTCACCTAAAGAAAACGCCTGCAGAAGCTCAAGAACTCATTGACATGGTTGCTAATAACCAGTTCATGTACACTTCTGAAAGGAATCCTGTGAGCAATGGGACGCCTATGAAGAAGGGAGTTCTTGAGGTTGATACTCTGAATGCCATATTGGCTCAGAATAAAATATTGACTCAGCAAGTCAATATGATCTCTCAGAGTCTGCATGGAATGCAAGCTGCATCCAACAGTACTCAAGAGGCTTCTTCTGAAGAAGAAGCTTATGATTCTGAGAACCCTGCAATAGCAGAGGTAAATTACTTAGGTGAACCTTATGGAAACACCTATAACTCAACATGGAGAAATCATCCAAATTTCTAATGGAAGGATCAAAAGCCTCAACAAGGCTTTAATAATGGTGGAAGAAACAGGTTTAGCAATAGCAAGCCTTTTCCATCATCAACTCAGCAACAGACAGAGAACTCTGAACAAAATGCTTCTAATTTAGCAAATCTAGTCTCTGATCTATCTAAGGCCACTGTAAGTTTCATGAATGAAACAAGGTCTTCCATTAGAAATCTGGAAGCACAAGTGGGCCAGCTGAGTAAAAAGATCACTGAAATCCCTCCTAGTACTCTCCCAAGCAATACAGAAGAGAACCCAAAAGGAGAGTGCAAGGCCATTGACATAAGCGCCATGGCCGAACCTCTGAGGAGAGGAGAGGACGTGAATCCCAAGGAGGAGGACCTCCTGGGACGTCCAGTGATCAATAAGGAGCTTCCCTCTGAGGAACCAAAGGACTCTGAGGCTCATCCAGAGACCATAGAGATTCCATTGAACCTCCTTATGCCCTTCATGAGCTCTGGTGAGTATTCCTCTTCTGAAGAGAATGAGGATGTCACTGAAGAGCAAACTGCCAAGTTTCTTGGTGCAATCATGAAGTTGAATGCCAAATTGTTTGGCATTGATACTTGGGAAGTTGAACCTCCCTTGTTCGTCAATGAACTAAGTGATCTGGATCAACTGACATTGCCTCAGAAGAGACAGGATCCTGGAAAGTTCATAATACCCTGTACCATAGGCACCATGATCTTTAAGGCTCTGTGTGACCTTGGTTCAGGAATAAACCTCATGCCCCTCTCTGTAATAGAGAAACTGGGAATCTATGGGGTGCAAGTTGCTAAAATCTCATTAGAGATGGCAGACAGCTCAAGAAGACAGGCTTATGGACAAGTAGAAGATGTATTAGTAAAGGTTGAGGGCCTTTACATACCTACTGATTTCATAGTCCTGGATACTGGAAAGGAAGAGGATGAATCCATCATCCTAGGAAGACCTTTCCTGGCCACAGCAAGAGCTGTGATTGATGTTGACAGAGGTGAAATAGTCCTTCAATGGAATGAGAACTCCCTTGTATTCAAAACTCAAGGATCTCCCTCTGCAACCATGGAGAGGAAGCTTGAAAAGCTTCTCTCAAAGCAGAGTCAACCAGAGCCCCCACAGTCAAACTCTAAGTTTGGTGTTGGGAGGCCACAACCAAACTCTAAGTTTGGTGTTGAACTCCCATATCCAAACTCTAAGTTTGGTGTTGGAGAGTCTCAACAAAGCACTGCACATCTGTGAGGCTCCATGAGAGCCCACTGTCAAGCTATTGACATTAAAGAAGCGCTTGTTGGGAGGCAACCCAATGTTTATCCAATTCTTATTTTTATTGTTTTTCATATTTTCTTAGGTTCATGATCATGTGGAGTCACAAAATAAATAGAAAAATTGAAAACGGAATCAAAAACAGCAGAAGAAAAATCACACCCTGGAGGAGCATCTGTCTAGCGTTCAGCGCCAGAACAGAGCATGGTTCTGGCGCTGAACGCCCAAAATGGGCAGCTTCTGGGCGCTGAATGCCAAAACAGGCATGGTTCTGGCGTTCAACGCCAGAAATGGCACACAAATGGGCGTTGAACGCCCAAAATGGCCACCAACCTGGCGCTGAACGCCCAGAGTTGGGTACAAAGGCATTTTTACATGCCTAATGGGTGCAGGGATGTAAATCCTTGAAAACCTCAGGATCTGTGGACCCCACAGGATCCACTCAGGATCTGTGGACCCCACAGGATCCCCACCTACCTCCACTCACTTCTTCTCACCACTCTCTTTCACACAACCCCACAAACACTCTTCCCTAAAAACCCCTCACCAATCACCTCAATCTCTCTTCCCCACTAAACCTTCACCACTCACATCCATCTCCTCTTCCCCATAAACCTACCTCATAAACTCTACCTACCTTCAAAATTCAAAACCAATTCCCCACCCAAACCCACCCATATGGCCGAACCTTAACCCCCCCTCCCTTCCCTATATAAAGACCTCCATTCTTCATCAAATTCACACAACACACCCCTCTACACCCCTCTTGGCCGAAACCACATCTCCCTCTCCCTCTCCATATTTCTTCTTCTTCTTCTTCTATTCTTTTGTTTATTGCTCAAGGGCGAGCAATATTCTAAGTTTGGTGTGGTAAAAGCATAGCTTTTTTGTTTTTCCATTACCATTGATGGCACCCAAGACCGGAGAATCCTCTAGAAGAGGGAAAGGGAAGATAAAAGCTTCCACATCCGAGTCATGGGAGATGGAAAGGTTCATCTCCAAAGCCCATCAAGACCACTTCTATGATGTTGTGGCCAAGAAGAAGGTGATCCCTGAGATCCCTTTTAAACTCAAAAGAAATGAGTATCCGGAGATCCGACATGAAATTCAAAGAAGAGGTTGGGAAGTTCTAACAAATCCCATCTAACAAGTCGGCATCCTAATGGTTCAAGAGTTCTATGCCAATGCATGGATCACCAAGAACCATGATCAAAGTAAGAACCCGGATCCAAAGAACTATGTTACAATGGTTCGGGGGAAATACTTAGATTTTAGTCCGGAAAATGTGAGGTTGGCGTTCAACTTGCCATACATGGAAGAGAACGCACGCCCCTACGCAAGGAGAGTCAACTTTGATCAAAGGTTGGACCAAGTCCTTATGGACATATGTGTAGAAGGAGCTCAATGGAAGATTGACTCCAAAGGCAAGCCGGTTCAACTAAGAAGATTGGACCTCAAGCCTATAGCTAGAGGATGGTTGGAGTTTATTCAATGCTCAATCATTCCCACTAGCAACCGGTCTGAAGTTACCATAGACCGGGCCATCATGATCCATAGCATCATGATTGGAGAAGAGGTGGAAGTTCATGAGATTGTACCTCAAGAACTCTACAAGGTGGCTGACAAGTCCTCCACCATGGCAAGGTTAGCCTTTCCTCACCTCATTTGCCACCTATGCAATTCAGCTGGAATTGACATAGAGGGAGATATCCTCATTAAAGAGGAAAAGCCCATCACTAAGAAAAAGATGGAACAAGCAAGAGAGCCCACTCATGGAGCTCAAGAGGCGTATGAAGCTCATCACCATGAGATTCCGGAAATGCCTCAAATGCACTTTCCTCCACAAAACTATTGGAGCAAATCAACACCTCCCTAGGAGAATTAAGTTCCAATATGGGACAACTAAGGGTGGAACATCAAGAACACTCCATCATGCTTCATGAAATAAGAGAAGATCAAAAAGCAATGAGGGAGGAGCAACAAAGACAAGGAAGAGACATAGAAGAGCTCAAGGACATCATTGGTTCCTCAAGAAGGAAACGCCACCATCACTAAGGTGGATTCATTCCTTGTTTTTGCTTTCTCTGTTTTTCGTTTTCTATGTTATGTGCTTATCTATGTTTGTGCCTTCATTACATGATCATTAGTAGTTAGTAACTTTGTCTTAAAGATATGAATGTCCTATGAATCCATCACCTCTCTTAAATGAAAAATGTTTTAATTCAAAAGAACAAGAAGTACATGAGTTTCGAATTTATTATTGAACTTAGCTTAATTATATTGATGTGGTGACAAAGCTTCTTGTTTTCTGAATGTATGCTTGAACAGTGCATATGTCTTTTGAAGTTGTTGTTTAAGAATGTTAAATATGTTGGCTCTTGAAAGAATGATGACTAGGAGACATGTTATTTGATAATCTGAAAAATCATAAAAATGATTCTTGAAGCAAGAAAAAGCAGCAAAGAACAAAGCTTGCAGCAAAAAAAAGGGCGAAAAAAAAAATAGAAAAAAAATAGAAGGAGAAAGAAAAAGCAAGCAGAAAAAGCCAATAACCCTTAAAACCAAAAGGCAAGGGCAAATAAAAAGGATCCCAAGGCTTTGAGCATCAGTGGATAGGAGGGCCTAAAGGAATAAAATCCTGGTCTAAGCGGCTAAACCAAGCTGTCCCTAACCATGTGCTTGTGGCGTGTAGGTGTCAAGTGAAAACTTGAGACTGAGCGGTTAAAGTCAAGGTCCAAAGCAAAAAAAAAGAGTGTGCTTAAGAACCCTGGACACCTCTAATTGGGGACTTTAGCAAAGCTGAGTCACAATCTGAAAAGGTTCACCCAATTATGTGTCTGTGGCATTTATGTATCCGGTGGTAACACTGGAAAACAAAGTGCTTAGGGTCACGGCCAAGACTCATAAAGAAGCTGTATTCAAGAATCATCATACTGAACTAGGAGAGTCAATAACACTATTCGAAATCTGAAGTTCCTATAGATGCCAATCATTTTGAACCTCAATGGATAAAGTGAGATGCCAAAACTATTCAAGAGGCAAAAAGCTATAAGTCCCGCTCATATGATTGGAGCTATGTTTCATTGATAGTTTGGAATTTATAGTATATTCTCTTCTTTTTATCCTATTTGATTTTCAGTTGCTTGGGGACAAGCAACAATTTAAGTTTGGTGTTGTGATGAGCGGATAATTTATACGCTTTTTGGCATTGTTTTTAGTATGTTTTTAGTAGGATCTAGTTACTTTTAGGGATGTTTTCATTAGTTTTTATGTTAAATTCACATTTCTGGACTTTACTATGAGTTTGTGTGTTTTTCTGTGATTTCAGGTATTTTCTGGCTGAAATTGAGGGACTTGAGCAAAAATCAGATTCAGAGGTTGAAGAAGGACTGCTGATGCTGTTGGATTCTGACCTCCCTGCACTCAAAGTGGATTTTCTGGAGCTACAGAACTCGAAATGGCGCGCTTCCAATTGCGTTGGAAAGTAGACATCCAGGGCTTTCCGGCAATATATAATAGTCCATACTTTGGCCAAGCATTGACGACGTAAACTGGCGTTCAACACCAGCCTTCTGCCCAAATCTGGCGTCCAGCGCCAGAAAAGGATCCAAAACCAGAGTTGAACGCCCAAACTGGCACAGAAACTGGCGTTGAACTCCACAAATGGCCTCTGCACGTGGAACACTTAAGCTCAGCCCAAACACACACCAAGTGGGCCCCGGAAGTGGATTTATGCATCAATTACTCACTCATGTAAACCCTAGTGACTAGTTTATTATAAATAGGACCTCTTACTATTGTATTAGACGTCTTTTTGACCATCTTTGGTCTCAGTTTTAATCCATTGTTCATCTTAGGAGACTATTGATCTCGTTTAGGGGGCTGGCCATCTCGGCCATGCCTGGACCTTCACTTATGTATTTTCATACGGTAGAGTTTCTACACTCCATAGATTAAGGTGTGGAGCTCTGCTGTTCATCAAAGATTAATGCAAAGTACTACTGTTTTCTATTCAATTCTTCTTATTTCTCTTCTAAGATATCCATTCGCACCCAAGAACGTGATGAAGGTGATGATTATGTGTGACGCTCATCATCCTTCTCCCTTATGAACGCGTGCCTGACAAACACTTCTGTTCTACATGAAATAAGCTAGAATGAGTATCTCTTAGATCTCCTAACCAGAATCTTCGTGGCGTAAGCTAGAATGATGGCGGCATTCAAGAGAATCCGGAAGGTCTAAACCTTGTCTGTGGTATTCTGAGTAGGATTCAATGATTGAATGACTGTGACGAGCTTCAAACTCGCGAGTGCTGGGCGTTAGTGACAGACGCAAAAGGAGGGTGAATCCTATTCCAGCATGATCGGGAACCGACAGATGAATAGCCGTGCCGTGACAGGGTGCGTGAGCATATTATTCACTGAGAGGAGGGGATGTAGCCACTGACAACGGTGATGCCCTTGCATAAAGCCAGCCATGGAAAAGAGTAAGACTGATTGGATGAAGATAGCAGGAAAGCAGAGGTTCAGAGGAACGAAAAGCATCTCCATTCGCTTATCTGAAATTCTTACCAATGATTTACATAAGTATTTCTATCCCTATTTTATTATATCATATTCAAAAACACCATTATCACTTTATATCTGCTTGACTGAGATTTACAAGGTGACCATAGCTTGCTTCATACCAACAATCTCCGTGGGATTCGACCCTTACTCACGTAAGGTATTACTTGGACGACCCAGTGCACTTGCTGGTTAGTTGTATCGAAGTTGTGAGAATTATGAATTAAGATCAAAGCACCAAGCTTTGGAGCCATTACCAGGGATTGTTCGAGCCTGGACATCACAATTTCGTGCACCAAATCTCTCCATCTCCCATGACTCAGAGGTAGAAGCAATTGCCTTCCCTTTCCTCTTTCTAGAGGTTTCTCCGGCCTTAGGTGCCTTTAATGGTTATGGAAAACAAACAAAATAATGCTTTTTCCAAACCAAATTTAGAATGTTTGCTCGTCCTCGAGCAAAAGAAGAAAGAAATGAGTAGAAGAAGAAGAAATGAGGGAGATAGAGGTGAGGAGAGGGTTCGGCCAAGTGGGGTGTAATGTGTATGATGTGTGAAATTGAAGGTTGTAAGGAGGGGTATTTATAGGGTAAGAAAGAGAGGGTAGCCGTGTATGAGGGGTTGGGTTTGGGAGGGAAATGGTTTGAATTTGAATGGTGAGGTAGGTGGGGTATTATGATGGATGGAAGTGAGTGGTGAAGAGATTATAAAGAGGGTAAGATTTGATAGGTGAGGGGTATTTGGGGAAGAGTTATTGATGGGATTGGTCAAGGGTGTTTGGGGAAGAGTGTTACGGAAAGGTGTGAAGAAGAAAGAAGAAGAGGTGGGGTAGGTGGGGATCTTGTGGGGTCCACAAATCCTGAGGTGTCAAGAAATTCGAGTTCCTACACCATTATGGCATTCAAACACCCATTCTGTGCCAAATCTGGCATTTAACGCCAGCTCTGCTACCTTTCCTGGTGTTAAATGCCAGCCAGATGCCCATTTCTGGCGTTTAACGCCAGCCAGATGCTAGACAGTCCTTTCTGGCATTAAACGCCCAGAGTGCTGCCCATTTTGGCGTTTAACGCCCAGAATGCTACTAGGCTGGGCGTTAAACGCCCATTCTGCTATCCTTACTCGTGTTTAAACGCCAGTAAGCCTGTCCTCCATGGTGTGCTATTTTTTATGCTATTTTTCATTCTGTTTTTAATTTTTCATTTGTTTTTGTGACTTTACATGATCATCAACCTAAAGAAAACGTAAAATAACAATGAAAAACAAATAAATATAATTAAATAACATTAGGTTGCCTCCCAACAAGCGCTTCTTTAATGTCAATAGCTTGACAGTGAGCTCTTAGAGAGCTTCACAGAGATTTAGAGCTTAATGATGGCTTCCGAACACCAAACTTAGAAGTTGAGTGTGGGGACTTTGTTTGACTCTGTATTGAGAGAAGCTTTTTATGCTTCCTCTCCATGGTTATAGAAGAAGATCCTTGAGCCTTAAACACAAGGAAGTCCTCATTCAATTGAAGGACCAACTCTCCTCTGTCCACATCAATCACAGCTCTTGCTGTGGCTAGAAAGGGTTTTCCGAGGATGATGGATTCATCTTCATCCTTCCCAGTATCTAGGATTACGAAGTCAGCAGGGATGTACAGGTCTTCAACCTTCACTAAGACATCCTCTACAAATCCATAAGCCTGTTTCCTTGAATTGTCTGGCATCTCTAGTGAGATTCTTGTAGCTTGCACCTTAAAGATCCCTAGTTTTCCCCTTACAGAGAGGGGCATGAGGTTTATCCCTGACCTCAGGTGACACAGAGCCTTCTCAAAGATTATGGTGCCTATGGTACAAGGTATTAAGAACTTTCCAGGATCCTATTTCTTCTGAGGTAATTTCAGTTGAACCAGATTATTTAGTTCATTGATGAGCAATGGGAGTTCATCCTCCCAAGTCTCATTACCAAATAAGTTGGCATTCAGCTTCATGATTCCTCCCAGATATTGAGCAACTTGCTCTTCAGCAATGTCTTCATCCTCTTCAGAGGAAGAATACTCATCAGAGCTCATGAATGGCAACAGCAAGTTCAGTGGAATCTCTATATGAGCCTAAGATTCCTTTGGTTCCTCATTAGGGAACTCATTGAGGTCTTCCTCACTGGAAATCACTGCCTCTTCCTCCTCTATGGGTTCGGCCATTTTGGTTATATTTATGGCCTTGCACTCTCTCTTTGGATTCTTTTCTGTATTGCTTGGGAGAGTACTAGGAGGGATTTTAGTAACTCTTTTACTCAGTTGACCCACTTGTGCCTCCAAATTTCTAATGGAAGACCTTGTTTCAGTCATGAAACTGAGATTGGCCTTAGATAGATCAGAGACTATAGTTGCTATTACCAAACTTATTTCTTCCACCATTATTATTATTGAAGCCTTGATTAGTCTTCTGTTGATCCTTCCATGAGAAACTTAGATGATTCATCCATGAAGGATTATAGGTGTTTCCATAGGATTCTCCCATGTAATTCACTTCTTCCATTCCAAGGTTCTCAGGGTCATAGGCTTCTTCTTCAGAGGAAGCTTCCTTAGTACTGCCTGATGCAGCTTGCATTTCAAACAGACTCTGAGAAATCATATTGACTTGCTGAGTCAATATTTTATTCTGAACCAATATTGCATTCAGAGTATCAATCTCAAGAACTCCTTTCTTCTGAGTTGTCCCATTATTTACAGGATTCCTTTCAGAAGTGTACATGAACTGGTTATTTGCAACCATTTCGATGAGTTCCTGGGCTTCAACAGGCGTCTTCTTCAGATGAAGAGATCCTCCAGTAGAGTGGTCCAATGACATCTTTGACATTTCAGATAGACCATCATAGAATATACATATGATGCTCCATTCTGAAAACATGTCAGAAGGACACCTTCTGATCAATTGCTTGTATCTTTCCCAAGCTTCATAGAGGGATTCACCTTCCTTCTATCTGAAGGTTTGGACTTCCACTCTAAGCTTGCTCAACTTTTGAGGTGGAAAGAATTTGGCCAAGAAAGCATTGACCAACTTTTCCCAAGAGTTCTGGCTATCTTTAGGTTGTGAGTCCAACCATGTCCTAGCTCTGTCTCTTATAGCAAAGGGAAAAAGTATAAGTCTGTAGACCTCAGGATTAACCCCATTGATCTTAACAGTGTCACAGATTTACAAGAATTCAGCTAAGAACTGATGAGGATCTTCCAATGGAAGTCCATGAAACTTGCAATTATGCTACATTAGAGAAACTAATTGAGGCTTAAGCTCAAAGTTGTTTGCTTCAATTGCAGGGATTGAGATGCTCCTTCCACAGAAGTCAGAAGAGGGTGCAATAAAGTCACCAAGCATTTTCCTTGCATCTCCACCATTATTATTGGGTTCGGCCATCTCTTCTTCTTTTTCGAAAAATTCTGTCAGGTCCTCTCCAGAGTGTTGTGCTTTAGTTTCTCTTAGCTTCCTCTTTAGAGTCCTTTCAGGTTCCGGATCAACTTCAACAAGAATGTTCTTATCCTTGCTCCTGCTCATATGAAAAATAAGAGAACAAAAAAGAATAGGAATCCTCTATGTCACAGTATAGAGATTCCTTTATGTGAGTAGAAGAATAGAAGAGTAGAATAAAGAAGAGAGAAGATGAAGAATTCGAACACAGAGAGGGATAGAGGGTTCGAATTATAAGAAGAAGAGAAGTGTCAGTAAATAAATAAATAAATAGAAAGAAATGAGAGAGAGAGAGAGAGAAAATTCGAATTTTGAATTAAAATAAAAGGAAAATATTTTTGTTTTTATTTTATTAATTAATTAGAATTCGAAAATTAAGGGAAGAAATAAAATAAAATTTGAAAACTAAATAAATTAATTAATTAAAAAGATTTTTGAAAAAGTGGTTAGTGATTTTCAAAACTTGGAGAGAGAAAAGTAGTTAGGTGGTTTTGAAAAAAAATATGATTGAAATAGAAAACTTTTAAAATCAAACAAAAAGTCAAGTAGTTAATTGAAAAAGATTTGAAAATCAATTTTGAAAAAAATAAGAAGTTAGAAAAAGATTTTGAAATTATGTTTTGAAAAAGATATGATTGAAAATTTATTTTGAAAAATATTTTAAAAGAAAATTAAAAAGATTTGACTTTTGAAATTAAAGTTGATTACTTGACTAACAAGAAACTAAAAGATATGATTCTAGAATTTAAGGATTGATCCTTTCTTAATAGGCAAGTAATAACTTGAAATTTTTTAATCAAAATATTAAATGTTAGTAATAATTTCGAAAATATGAAATAAAATTAAGAAAAAGATTTTGACAATAAATTTTAAAAGTTTTTGAAAATATTAAGAAAAAATGAAAAAGATTTGATTTTTGAAAAAGATTTTAAAAAGATAGAAATTTTAAAATGAAATTTTGACTTGACTAACAAGAAACAACTAAATTTTAAAACTTTTTTACTAAATCAATTCAAAATTTTGAAATTTATGAGAAGAATAAAGGGAAGATATTTTTTTTTATTTTTGAATTCTTAATGAGGAGAGAGAAAAACAACTAAAAGACACAAGACATAAAAATTTAAGATAAAAACAAAAATGCATACAAGAACACTTTGAATGTCAAGATGAAAAACAAGAACACTTTGAAGATCATGATGAACATCAAGAACATGTTTTTGAAAATTTTTAAGAAAAGAAAAACATGCAAGACACCAAACTTAAAAATTTTTAAACTTTAGACAGTAAGAATTCAAAAATGCATATGAAAAACAAGAAAAGACACAAAACAAGAAAAAGACAATCATCAAGAACAACTTGAAGATCATGAAAGAACACATGCATGAATTTTCGAAAATTTAAAGAAAAGTTAAAACATGCAATTGACACCAAACTTAAAATTTGACACTAGACTCAAACAAGAAACATAAAAATTTTTAGTTTTTATGATTTTATTAAATTTTTTTTTGTATTTTTCGAAAATTATTTGGAAAAAAGAAAATAAAGAGATACAAAATTTTGAATAAGAATTCCAGGAATCATGTAATGTTAGTCTAAAGCTTTGGTTCAAAAATTTAGACATGGCTTAATAGCCAGCCAAGCTTTGAGTGAAAGCTCCGGTCCAAAAGATTTAGACATGGCCAAATAGCCAGCAAAGCTTTAGCATAGAACATACAAGAATGTCAATGAGGAGTGGAAGCCTCTGTCCAACAGATTAGATATGGATTGACAGCATGCCAGGCTTCTAGTGCACGAATTGTGAATCACACTTTTCACAACTCGTACCACTAACCAGCAAGTGCACTGGGTCGTCCAAGTAATACCTTACGTGAGTAAAGGTCGATCCCACGGAGATTGTTGGTTTGAAGCAATCTATGGTTATCTTGTAAATCTTAGTCAGGAAATCAATTATAATTATCAGTATGAATTGCGAAGAATAAAAGAGCATGGATTAAATACTTGTTCTGCAGTAATGGAGAATATGTTGGAGTTTTGGAGATGCTTTATCTTCTGAATCTCTGCTTTCTCCCTGTCTTCTTCTTTACGCACGCAAGGTTCCTTCTATGACAAGCTGTGTGTTGGTGGATCACCGTTGTCAATGGCTACCATCCATCCTCTCAGTGAAAAAGGTCCAGGTGCGCTATCACCACACGGCTAATCATCTGTCGGTTCCCACTCATGCTGGAATAGGATCCATTGATCCTTTTGCGTCTGTCACTACGCCCAGCCCTTGTGAGTTTAAAGCTCGTCACAGTCATTCAATCCCTGAATCCTACTCGGAATACCACAGACAAGGTTTAGACTTTCTAGATTCTCAAGAATGCTGCCAATGGATTCTAGCTTATACCACGAAGATTCTGATTAAGGAATCCAAGAGATATTCATTCAATCGAAGGTAGAACGGAGGTGGTTGTCAGGCATGCGTTCATAGGTTGAGGATGATGATGAGTGTCACGGATCATCACATCCATCATATTGAAGTGCGAATGAACATCTTAGATTGAAACAAGCGTGTTTGAATAGAAAACAGGAATAATTGCATTAATTCATCGAGACACAGCAGAGCTCCTCACCCCCAACAATGGAGTTTAGAGACTCATGCAGTCAAAGAGTACAAAGTTCAGATCTAAAATGTCATGAGATACAAAATAAATCTCTAAAAGTTGTTTAAATACTAAACTAGTAACCTAGGTTTACAGAAAATGAGTAAACTAAGATAGATAGTGCAGAAATCCACTTCTGGGGCCCACTTGGTGTGTGCTGGGGCTGAGACTTGAGCTTTACACGTGCTTAGGCTGTTTCTGGAGTTAAACGCTAGGTTGTAACCTGTTTTGGTTGTTTAACTCCAACTTGTAACCTGTTTCTAGCGTTTAACGCCAGACTACAACATGGAACTGGAGTTGAACGCCAGTTTATATCGTTTATCCTTGAGCAAAGTATGGACTATTATATATTGCTGGAAAGCCCTAAATGTTTACTTTCCAACGCAATTGAGAGCGTGCCATTTGGACTTTTGTAGCTCCCGAAAATCCATTTCGAGTGCAGGGAGGTCAGAATCCAACAGCATCTGCAGTCCTTTTTCAGCCTGAATCAGATTTTTGCTCAGCTCCCTCAATTTCAGCCAGAAATTACCTGAAATCACAGAAAAACACACAAACTCATAGTAAAGTCCAGAAATGTGATTTTTATTTAAAAACTAATAAAAATATAATAAAAAGTGACTAAAACATATTAAAAACTACCTAAAAACAATGCCAAAAAGCGTATAAATTATCCGCTCATCGCAACACCAAACTTAAATTGTTGCTTGTCCCCAAGCAACTAAAAATCAAATAGGATAAAAAAAAAGAGAATATACTATAAATTCCAAAATATCAATGAAACTTAGCTCCAATCAGATGAGCGGGACTTGTAGCTTTTTGCCTCTTGAATAGTTTTGGCATCTCACTTTATCCATTGAGGTTCAGAATGATTGGCATCTATAGGAACTTAGAATTCAGATAGAGTTATTGATTCTCGTAGTTCAATATGTTGATTCTTGAACACAGCTACTTTATGAGTCTTGGCCGTGGCCCTAAGCACTTTGTTTTCCAGTATTACCACCGGATACATAAATGCCACAGACACATAACTGGGTGAACCTTTTCAGATTGTGACTCAGCTTTGCTAAAGTCCCCAATTAGAGGTCTCCAGGATTTTTAAACACACTCTTTTTTTTTTGCTTTGGACCTTGACTTTAACCGCTCAGTCTCAAGTTTTCACTTGACACCTTCACGCCACAAGCACATGGTTAGGGACAGCTTGGTGTAGCCGCTTAGGCCAGGATTTTATTCCTTTAGGCCCTCCTATTCACTGATGCTCAAAGCCTTGGATCCTTTTTATTACCCTTGCCTTTTGGTTTTAAGGGCTATTGGCTTTTTGCTCTTGCCTTTTGGTTTAAAGAGCTTTTGGCTTTTTCTACTTGCTTTTTCTTTTTCTTTCTGTTTTTTTCGCTATTTTTTTCTTCTTTTTTTGTTCTGCAAGCTTTTGTATTCACTGCTTTTTCTTGCTTCAAGAAACATTTTTATGATTTTTCATATTATCAAATAACATTTCTCCTTTTTTCCTTATTCTTCAAGAGCCAACATATTTAACATTCATAAACAATAACTTCAAAAGACATATGCAATGTTCAAGCATTCATTCAAAAAACAAAAAGTATTGTCACCACATCAAAATAATTAAACTAGTTTCAAGGATGAATTCTAAACCCTGTACTTCTTGTTCTTTTGTTTCTAAAACAGTTTTCATTTAAGAGAGGTGATGGATTCATAGGACATTCATAGTTTTAAGACATGGACACTTAAACACTAATGGTCATATAGTAAAGACACAAACATAAATAAAACATAAAGCATGGAAACCAAGAACAGAAAACAAATAGACAAGGAGATTAAGGAATGAGTCCACCTTAGTGAGGATGGCGTCTTCCTCTTCTTGAAGGACCAATGGTACTTTTGAGCTCCTCTATGTCTCTTCCTTGTCTTTGTTGCTCCTCCCTCATAGCTCTTTGATCTTCTCTAATTTCATGGAGGATGATGGAATGCTCTTGGTGCTCCACCCTTAGTTGTCCCATATTGGAACTTAATTCTCCTAGGGAGGTGTTGATTTGCTCCCAATAGTTTTATGGAGGAAAGTGCATCCCTTGAGGCATCTCAGGAATTTCATGGTGGGGGATTTCCTCATGCTCTTGTTGAGGTCCATGATCTCTTGTTTGCTCCATCCTTTTCTTAGTGATGGGCTTGTCCTCTTCAATGAGAATGTCTCTGGCATTAGGTGCCCTAGATGGTTATGGAAAAACAAAAAGCAATGCTTTTACCACACCAAACTTAGAAGGTTTACTCGTCCCCGAGCAAAAGAAGAAAGAAGTGAGCAGAAGAAGAAGAAAATAGAGGAGATGGAGGTGTGTGAATGGTTCGGTCAAGGGGGTTTTAGGTGTTTATGATGTGTGAAAAGGAAGGAGTGATGGTTTGAATTTAAATGGGTGGGTGTAGGTGGGTTGTATGATGGTTTTGGAGAAGTAATGGAGGTGATTGGTGGAGGTTAATTGAAGAAGAATGTTATGAAAAGTTGTCAAGATGAGAGAAGAAGTGGTAGGGATCCTGTGGGGTCCATAGATCCAGTGGGACCAAGGACTTAACGTCCCTGCTTCAATTAGGCGTGTAAAACGCCCTTACTGTGCAATCCTGGCGTTTAACGCCAGACTGCTGCCTGTTTCTGGCGTTAAACGCCCAAATGTAGCTTTTTTCTGGTGTTTAACACCAGGCAGATGCTTGATTCTGGCGTTAAACGCCAGCTTGGTGCCTGTTTCTGGCGTTAAACGCCAGACAGATGCTTGTTTCTGGCGTTTAAATGCCAGACTGCTCTCCTCCAGGGTGTGCTGTTTTCAATGTTGTTTTTCATTCTGTTTTTGATTTTTCAGTAGTTTTTGTGACTTCAAATGATCATCAACCTACAGAATACATAAAATAGCAATGAAAACTAAGTAGATATAGTTAAATAACATTGGGTTGCCTCCCAACAAGCGCTTCTTTATTGTCTTTAGCTGGACCTTGCTGAGCTTTTAATCTAGTCTCAGCCTTGAGCACTCTTGCTCAATATTGCCTTCAAGATAATGCTTGATTCTCTGTCCATTAACAATGAACTTCTTATCAGAATCAATGTCTTGAAGCTCCACATAGCCATATGGTGACACACTTGTAATCACATATGGTCCCCTCTACTGGGATTTTAGTTTCCCGGGGAATAGCCTGAGCCTAGAGTTAAACAACAGAACTTTCTGTCCTGGTTCAAAGACTCTAGATGACAGCTTTCTGTCATGCCATCTTTTTGCTTTCTCTTTGTAAACCTTGGCATTTTCGAAAGCAGTGAGTCTGAATTCCTCTAGCTCATTCAGCTGGAGCAATCTTCTTTCTCCAGCTAATTTGGTATCAAAGTTTAGGAATCTGGTTGCCCAGTAGGCCTTATGCTCCAGTTCCACGGGCAGATGGCAGGCCTTACCATACACAAGCTGGTATGGAGAGGTCCCTATAGGAGTCTTGAATGTTGTTCTGTAAGCCCACAGAACATCATCCAAGCTTCTCGCCCAATCCTTTCTACGGGTACTTACAGTCCGTTCCAAGATTCTTTTTAGTTCTCTATTAGAGACTTCAGCTTGCCCGTTTGTTTGTGGATGATACAGAGTTGCCACTTTGTGACTAATTCCATACCGGACCATAGCAGAGTAAAGTTGTTTGTTGCAGAAGTGAGTGCCCCCATCACTAATTAGTGCTCTAGGGACACCAAACCTGCTGAAGATATGTTTCTGGAGGAACTTTAGCACTGTCTTAGTATCATTAGTGGGTGTGGCAATGGCCTCTACCCATTTGGATACATAGTCGACTGCAACCAGAATATAAGTGTTTGAGTATGATGGTGGGAAAGGCCCCATGAAGTCAATACCCCATACATCAAACAGCTCAATCTCCAAGATTCCTTGTTGAGGCAAGGCATAACCATGAGGCAGATTACCAGCTCTCTGGCAACTGTCACAGTTACGTACAAACTCTCGGGAATCTCTATAGAGGGTAGGCCAGTAGAAGCCACATTGGAGGACCTTGGTGGCTGTTCGCTTACCTCCGAAATGGCCTCCATATTGTGACCTATGGCAATGCCATAAGATCTTCTGTTCTTCTTCTCTAGGCACACACCTTCGGATTATTCCGTCTGCACATCTCTTAAAGAGATAGGGTTCATCCCACAAGTAGTACTTTGCATCAGTAATTAATTTTTTCTTTTGTTGCCTGCTGTACTTCTTGGGTATGAACCTTGCAGCTTTATAGTTTGCAATATCTGCAAACCATGGTGTTTCCTGAATGGCAAACAAATGCTCATCCGGAAAGGTCTCAGAGATCTCAATAGAGGGGGGGAAACTCCCCTTCTACTGGTTCTATCTGGGACAGATGATCAGCCACTTGGTTCTCTGTCCCTTTTCTGTCTTTTATTTTTATATCAAACTCTTGCAGAAGCAACACCCATCTTATGAGCTTGGGTTTTGAATCCTGCTTTGTGAGTAGATATTTAAGAGCAGCATGGTCAGTGTACACAATCACTTTTGATCCAACTAAGTATGATCTAAACTTGTCAATGGCATAAACCACTGCAAGCAATTCTTTTTCTGTGGTTGTGTAATTTTTCTGGGCATCATTTAAAACACGGCTGGCATAATAAATGACATGCAGAAGCTTGTCATGCCTCTGCCCCAGTACTGCACCAATGGCATGGTGATGCACGAAAAACTTGTCTCTTAACAAATTTCCTTCGGCAAGTGTACCGAATTTGTCGTCAAGTAAAAACTCACAATAGAGTGAGTTCGAATCCCACAAGGATTGATTGATCAAGCAACATTAATTAGAGGAATGTTCTAGTTGAGCGAATCCAGGATTTGAGTTTAGAATTGCAGAAAATAAAATGGCGGAAAAGTAAATGACAGAAAAAGTAAATGCTAGAATTAAAGAACTGAAAGTAAATTACTGAAGTAAATTGCAGAATTGTAAATGGGAATGGGGGAATTGCTCATAAGAGTAAATAACAGAAATTAAAGAGAATGGGTAAGATCAAAAATGGGGAGTTCATTGGGCTTAGGAGATGTTGCATTCTCCGGATCAATTTCATTTTCATCTCTTCCTCAATCAATGCACTCATTGATCTCCTTGGCAATCTTAAGTGATTGAATTACAATTTCTTGTAATTCAATCTCTCAAATCTTGATCAATAGCCAATTCCTTGGTCAATTGCTCATGAGAAGAGATGAAGTATGGTCACTAATTATACCACATGCATTTCCCAAATCAAGTGTTGAGAGGATTATAGTCACATATTCATCCAAACCCAATTTGGTCCAGCATGAGAAAGCATTTCTAGCTTGATCTCTTCATTCCTCTTTCAAGGTTCAGAAGAGATCCAAGTATGAATAGCTTCTTTTCCAAGATAACTACCCAATTGGATGAAGATCGAAAGCTTTCAAGTAAAATCAAGAGAAAAGATAGAAGAAGAATAATGAAAACTAGTATTGATCCATCAAATTACAGTAGAGCTCCCTAACCCAATGAAAGGGGTTTAGTTGTTCATAGCTCTGAAAAATAAAAACAAAGATGGAGAATACATGATGAAAACTAGAAGTGCAGAGAAAGTAAATACAGAGAGTAATTCTATGCCCAGAGGCTCCCTATATTTTCCAACCCTCTAATTATATCAAAGTTACTCCTATATATACTACTCTTCTACTCTTCTAGTTGGTTCTTCAAGTCTTGGGTCTGGGCCTTTGGATCTTGAGTTTGAAGCAGTTATCTTCTTCATTGGGCTTAGCTTTACTTGCAGAGAGAAAGTGTGAAGTGGGCAGAGACTTTTGCTCAGGACGTTAGTGGTGTTAACGTGAAGTGAAAATATGGGTTCGAGAACGTTAGTGACATTCAACTTTTTCACTAACGTTCCTTACCCAAGTAAGAGCCACGTTAACCTCAACGTTAGTGGCACAAACGTTGCCACTAACGTTGCCTCTTTGTCCTTTGCGCACGTTATTGGGACTCAACTTTCCCAATAACGTTGAGAAGCCTCCCCCTTCCCTACGTTAGAGTCCATGTTAACTTAGTTAACGTGGCTCTTTTAACGTAGGCTTGCCAACTTTCGAGAACGTTAGTGACACTTAACATTGTCACTAACGTTCCAATGTGCCCCTTAGCTCCCACGTTAGAGTCCACGTTAACTAGGTTAACGTGGCTTCTAACGTGGCCATGCTAGCCATCTCCAACGTTAGTGACAAAGTTGAGTGTCACTAAAGTTGGCTCAACATTCCCTTATCCACGTTAGCTTCCACGTTAACTAAGTTAACTAAGTTAACGTGGGAGTTAACGTGGCTCATGGTGGCATGTGTGGGCTCCTTCCAACGTTAGTGACAATGTTGGGTGTCATTAACGTTGGCGTCACCTCCCTGTTTCCTCACGTTAGCTTCCACGTTAGCTAGGTTAACGTGGGAGTTAACGTGGCCTAGTGTGACTTCGCCAACGTTAGTGATAATGTTGAATATCACTAACGTTGGCTTCCCCCTTTCTTCTTAACGTTAGAGGCCACGTTAACTAAGTTAACGTGGTGAGTAACGTGGCCACTCATGAGCTTGGTCCAACGTTAGTGATAATGTTAAGTGTCACTAACGTTGGCTCCATTTCCTTTCTTCCACGTTAGAGTTCACGTTAACTTAGTTAACGTGACTCTTATCGTGGGCAATAATGGCTTCGAGAGCGTTATTGGCAATCACTTTTCTCATTAACTTTGCAAGTTACTCCCATTCCACGTTAGTGTTAATGTTAGTGTAACTAACGTAGCCACTAATGTGGTTCTTCTTTGCTTCCTTTGTCCTGAAATCAAGCAATAAGTGCATCAAAGTTCTAGTCCAAGTCATGGGAAATGCAACATCCAATTTTTCCTTAAATTCATGCAAAATCCTCATGAAATCATGTAAAGTGCACAATGTATGCTTGAATCAAGATGTAAGTGAATATGTAACCAAAACTAGCTTATTTCCTAAGGAAATGCATGAAACTACCCTAAAAACAGTAAAGAAAAGGTCAGTAAAACTGGCCAAAATGCCCTGGCATCACAACACCAAACTTAAAGCTTGCTTGTCCCTAAGTAAGTACTGGAACAAGAGAATGATGAATGGAATGCCAAGAGAAATGAGTCATTCTTGTGGAAGTCGTGTCCCTGGTTTTATGGTGGTTTCATGCATAGCAACTTAGGTTCATTCCTGGCTTTCAGACCTTTATCATGTCCTAGAATACTCACTGTGATTGCATCCCATGAAACTTTTATTTATTGATCCTTTTGTTGTTATTTCAGGGCTTATTTGTGTTCTTAGGCTAAGTGTTCTGTAAGGGGGCAACTCTTTAAAATAAGCTTTCAGCCAACACTCCCGAACCAGTTGGTTCAAGGTGCTAGGTGTTGAAGCACCCCTAAGGACTTACTTGCTCAAGTCTCTCCCCCCTACATACACACCACAGGCATATAGTTTATTTATTTTCTTTTCTTGAGACCTTGGTGTCCAGCACCTCTTTGGGTTACTAAATGCTCTGTAGTGAGGGTTACTCTTGATAGTGGACTTTCAGCTGATAATCCCGAGTTAGTTAACCCAAGTTACCAAGTGATAAGGCACCCCTAAGAGCTTATTTATCCAAGTAGATCCCTCACACAGGAACACCACAGACACATGCCTCAAGATTAAAACCATTGGTTCCTAGCCTTATTGCTTACTCTTTTTCTTTTATTCCTCAACTTTGATTGTTCTTTCCTTTTTTCTTATTAGGATCTTCTTATTTAGCTAGTCTCATGGGGTGTGTCTCAAGCATAGTATTCATGACAGACAGTTGTCCTCCCACCTTATGGTTGAACCAACTTAGCTAACTTATGACTATACCATAAACTCATGAACTTACTCCATAGTATGAACTCCTCTCTGGTCTTTAAAAACACACATTCTCTTTTCATTTGATTTAAAGGGACAAACATACAAGTAAGCAAAGTAAGGATGCAGTGACATAGAGACCAGCAAGCTTAGACCTTTTCAACAAAAACTTAAAAGATAGAATTTTAAAAAAATTTAAACTAACATGGAAGCAAGTTCTATTTCATACAAGATCTTCCTTATTTAGAGCATAGAGAAAGAATGACCAAAGAAGGAACTCCACCACCTTTTACTCATGTGGTTGCCCATGCTCTCCTTCTTGCTTGTCCTCTTGGTGTTTTTCTTGATTGCTTGTGCTCCCACTTCCCTTGCCTTTTCCAAGCAGCTTTTTCCAGAAACCACCATCTTCCATCTTCTTCTTGAGTATTTCCTTCTGCTGTTTCACCTTCCTCTCTTCTTGTTCTACAAAATCTTTTTGGACCTCATCATATGTGGGAATGGCATAGTGTAGATGATGCATATTACTGGACATGTAGTTCAACTTGGCTTGAGTGTTGACGTTGAACTCCTCCCTATGTAGTTGCCGCCCTTCATTAAGTACAGTGAGCTCATTGAATGCTTTCATCTGGGCTATTTGTCACTGATTGAGTTCCTGCAAATGCTTATCTTGACGTTCTTGCCTCTCAGTAACTTGGTGGATGGTTTGAGTGAGCTGGGATTATTGTTCCTGTTGCTGCTCCATTTGTTGTTTCTGCCACTCTTCTTGTTGGCTCATCCGTTTAGTATTTGCTCTAGTCCTTCCATATGTCTCATCCCCAAATCTTCAATAGCTCTTAGAAGGTGATTCATATTCAAGTTGGCTGGGTAAGGATGCTCTCCTTGTTGATATTCTTCCTGATGAGACTCCTCTTGGTGAGCTCCTTCTTTTGCTTTTAGTTTCCCTATTTGTGGCCTTCTTTGTTGCTGAGCAGGTGTAGTATAGGCCATACGCTGGGTTGTCATTAGCCTCCCAGGGTTCACCCAGTCTGGATTGCTGTCCTCAAAGACCACCTTGGCCTTTGTGCATAATCGGAGAATGGTGCTGGGGTACCAAAGCCTGGCACCTGATTCAAGCTTCTCAGCTGAATCTTGAATTCCCTCAGCTATAAGTTCATGCGCATTGATTTCTCCACCTTGTACTAGGTAATGTACCATAGTTGCTCGATTAATATTTACCTCTGAATTATTTGCAGCTGGGAGAATAGGCCTCCTCACGAGTTCAAACCACCCCTTGGCTTCTGGGCTAAGTGATGACAAGTCATCTTAGCCTAGTTTCACTAGCCTTTTTCTTTTGTTTTCAATTGAATTATGCACTTTCTTGAGCCAAAAGCAAGCCAATTTGGTAGATTTTCATGTTTCCTTTGATTTAATCAACCATGTATGAATTCATGCCATTTCATGAGGTTTTATGCTATAAATGTCACATATTATGAAAGAATGAATATCTCATGATTTTGAGCATAGCTTTGATGTGTTTGGTCGATTGATGATAGGTGAAGAAAGCTTGGAGAAAGGTTGATGCAAGAAGGAATGGCTAGGAGGAATGACTTGAGTCTTGAATTAATTATGAACCAGGGAGCAAAAGATGGAGCAAAAGTTAGACCCTAACTTTTTGGCTAACTTTTGGGCAAAAGCTGGAGCAAAAGTTAGCCCCTAACTTTTTGGCTAACTTTTGGGCAAAGATTGGAGCAAAAGTTAGCCCCTAACTTTTTGGCTAACTTTTGGCATGAAAAACACTCCCTGGATGCACCAAAAGTTTGCGCCAACGTTAGCCCCTAACTTTTTGGCTAACGTTGGCGCTTGAAAAACTCCCTGGGCTAGCAAAAGTTTGCGCCAACGTTAGCCCCTAACTTTCTGGCTAACGTTGGCGCCATGAATAACTAAGGGGAGGCCAACGTTGGAGCAAAAGTTAGACCCCTAACTTTTGCCCCAACGTTGGTATCAGCAAAACAAGGGTGCTGATGTGAAAAGTTGGAGCAAAAGTTAGACCCTAACTTTTACTCCAACTTTTACTCAAGCTTTCATGATTCCAACCCGGTTCAATTCGGTTCTTCTCCAAACTCCAAGAGCAATCAACCAAGGCCTCTCTCAACCCAATTCCACCAAGAGCAAAGGCCCAATTGAAGGCTTGAAGACCATTTGAAGAAAGTGTATAAATAGATTAGAATTTAAGTTTTAAAGGGGGCTGCCCTTTGAGTTTTCAGAGAGTTTTCTTTTCTGGTTTGATTGAGAGCTCACTTTTACAATTCTTAGCATTGTTGTTTTAATTCAAGAAAATTTGGGAGGAGAATTGATCTCTCTTCTTCCTTGTTCTTGCCCAGCACTCTTTACTTTTCTTTTCTTGGATTTTGGGTGGAGAATTGAAGAAATTCTGTTTCAATCTCACCTTGGAATCTTGTTTAATTTTCTGCTTAATTAAATTTCAGTTTCGGTTAATTGTTCTTCATCTACTTTCTTTGCAATTTACAATTTCCTTTGCAATTGTTCTTGTTGGATCTAGGAAGGCATTGAGATCTAGACTTGGTTTTCTAGTCTCTTGGGTCCTGAGATCCGGATTTTCCATTTCCCATTCCCTGTTTACTGTTTTCATGCTCATTTACAATTCTGTTTCTAGATCTGATTCAATCCAAGTGTTCTTCTATTCATCTGCTTGTTGCAATTTTACATTTCCTTGTTTAATTTATGCAAATCCAACTCCCCATTCCCTTTACAATTCAAGCCATTTACATTTCTTGCACTTTAAGATTTTGCAATTTACATTTCTTGCGTTCTAAGTTTCTGCCATTTAATTTCTTGTTCTTTAAGATTCAGCACTTTAATTCCTGTTCTCTTTAATTTCATGCCAATTACCCATTCCTTTTACTTTCTATGCAATTTACATTCTGCAAATCACAAATCTCTCAACCAAATCTTGATTCGCTTGACTAAATCAACCACTAAACTAAAATTGCTCAATCCTTCAATCCCTGTGGGATCGACCTCACTCCCGTGAGTTATTATTACTTGATGCGACCCGGTGCACTTGCCGGTTAAGTTTGGGTGTTTTGGAAAAATTCGTTTTTCCGCAAAAATATCCCATCACTAAGGTCTCTCCTCTTGATGAACCGGGGTCTCCCATCTCCATACCTCTCTCAGTCAGCTGCTATAAAATAGATGTCAGTCATAATTTCAGTGAGCTCATCATTGTCTTGGCTTTTACTTATCCTTGCATGATAGCTGGGCTCATCAAAATGTGGTGATTTCAGGTGAAGAGTTCTTATTATAGCATTTGGGCTAAAGTCCACCTCCTTTCCTCTTATATAGCTTTTGAAGGTTGGGGCCCTGGTTTTGTCTTCTCTGACCACATTTGCGTAGAACTCTTTGATGAGGTTTGCATTGATCTTCCCCTCTGGATTGGTGAGCATTTGCCACCCTCTTTCTTCAATCTTCTCCCGAATTTGTGGGCAGTCATCTTCCATGATTTGGAAGGTTAACTCGGGCAGTATCTTTTGAGCTTTATCTGCTCAAATTCTCGTTCATAGAAGGCAGTCTTGAATCTCTTCTCGTCGAAAGGAATGTTCTCCATTGGTTCCTTCCTCTTCTGCCTCTTGGAGCTTGATGATGCCATGAATGAAGTTAATGCGAAAAGGGTGTAGTGAAGGGAAGAAATGTGGGATTTAGAGAGTGGGAAGTTGAAGAACTACTTGCTGGAAAGTGAAGTGCAAGGGATATGAATTTCGAATATGGAGATGGTGCGGATTGGATCCACTTATATATAGAAGTGATGAAGAGATGAAAGGTGTGGATTGATGGGGTTGGTGTATGATGAACGGATGGGGTTTTGTATGGAGTAAGCACGAGGATTACCAACTTTATGATGGAGTTGGTTCAGTTTCCAAGTTTGTTCTTCCTCCAATGTTGCATGGCAACCATTCCTAATGCATTTCCCCTTGAGGCACGTGTGTAGTACCTTCTTCATGAAGTGGCCGAACCATTCTCATTAAATTGTCCAATCAATCTCCTTCAATGCTCCTTTCCTTTTCCCTATAAAAATAAAATAAGAAAAATCAATATCATAAAAAGTTTTTAAACTTTTCGGCTAGAATGATAAAGAGAAGAAAAGATTTTGTTTATTCATGAACTCCAACTAACTAACTAACTGTGTATCCTTATATGCACATTGGTGGCACCATGGGGTGACACCAAACTTAGTTTGGAACACTGTGATGAAAAGTTCTGTTTAAAACTCCAAGACTAGCATGCTCTCAATTGCATTCATGCTTTCTTGGCACGCTTTGAACACCAAACTTGTTCTTCACTATATACTGCAATATAAGGACTTCACCAAGTTTTTGTCAAGTTTGGGTTGGAATTCATGAATATTGACTTATTCACTAGTAAAAGCTAATAAAACATGGGTTGCCTCCCATGAAGCACTTCTTTAGCGTCACTAGCTTGACGTTTCTCCTTCATCAAGGAGGTTGATAATGCTTCAAGTCCTCCCCTCTTGCCTTGGACTTATATCCATTGGTTGTATCAATGATCTCTACATGTTCCAAGGAGAGAACTCTGTTGATAGTGAAGACCTTAGGTAACTGAGATGGTACAGTGGGAAGATTAGGGGGGATATCTGGGAAGTAAGCTGAGATCACTTTATCTCCTGGAGAGAAGCCTTCCGTAGGGATCTTCTTGTTCCTCCACCCCCTTGGTACCTTCTTCTTTGTACTTTTTGATGCTGCCTTGCTCTTGGCGGCTTCTTCTTCTAAGGGAGTTTTGTTGTTGTCTTCACATGCCTCTGGTGGTTTAGGTTCCTCCAGCTTCTCCTTGAGCTGTGACAATTGCTGTTTGCCTTGTTCATCATTCAGTGGGGGTTCTCAGATGTGTTGGTTATGCTTCAGTGCTTGTTTCCTCTGTCAGCATCTCATTATGATCATTGCTTGGTTCTTTGTTTTCTTGGTCTGCTTCTTGTGAGAGTTTGAAGACATTAAAGCTGAGTCGTTTATCATGGATCCTCAATATTAGCTCCCCTCGCTCCACATCTATGAGTGCTCTGGCTGTAGCTAGGAATGGTCTTCCCAATTTGATTGGGTGAGTGTGACTCTCTTCCATGTCCAAGATGACAAAGTCCGTGGGAAGAAAGTATTTCCCCACCTTTAACAACACGTTCTCCACCACTCCTCTTGCTTGTTTTTGAGTTTTGTCAGCTAGCCTGATGACTACATCTGTGGGTAATATCTCATTGATCTACAGCCTCTTCACCAGGGATAAGGGAATTAAGTTGATGCTTGCTCCCAAATCGCAGAGTGCTCTATCAAACATTGTTTCCCCTATGGCACAGGGGACATGAAAACTCCCTGGATCTTTTTTTTCGTAGGCAACTGCGGTTGAATGAGGGCACTGCACTCCTTGTTCATCACTATAGTTTGGCCTCCCTTGAGTGAGCTTTTCCTGGGAAGCAGCTCCTTCATATACTTGATGTATGCAGGAATTTGTTAGATAGTCTTGATGAACGGTATGTTCAAATGCAAAGATGCAAATAAGTCAAGAAATCTTGAGTATATTCTCTTCTCCACAGCACCATTGAGCAGTTGGGGAAAAGGTGCATAGAGTCTCAGCAGCTCCTGTTTTGAGATTTCTGGTTCTTGGTAATCTTTTTCCCCCTCCTCTACTGAGGTATCTTCAGGTTGTTCTGACAGCTTGCTTGGCTTGTCCTCAGTCTCCTTATCACTTATAGTGACCATCTTGCAATCTTCCCATCTTACTTTCTTTGTTTCACCTCTCGGATTCTTTTCTGTGTCACTTGGGAATCCATCTGTGGGTTTGGGAATTTGCTCAGAGAGATATCCCACTTTAGATTCCAACCTCTTGATTGTGTCTCCCTGGTTCTTGAAACTGGCTCGCACTTCCTCCTTGAACACCTTGTTGTCTTGAATCTCCTTGCTTATGCCTTCAAGTAGATTCTCAATACTTGAGATTCTTTTATCAAATGATGATAGGTTAGGCTGAGGAGGGTTATTCTGGCCTTGATATGAATGTGGAGAGGTGTTGTTATGGGGGTGTTGATATGGGCTAGATGTGAAGTGTTGAGTGGCTGCATTGTTTGGATTTGGGCGTCTTTGATCAAGGCTTTGGTCTTGTTAATTTCCCCACCCAAAGTTTGGGTGATTCCTCCATCCAGGGTTATAGGTCTTGGAGTATGGATCATGGTTTTGCCTAGGTGAATTCCCAATGTAGTTGGCTTGCTCCTGACTACCCTCTGCTTCTTCATTCAGTCCTTCTTGGGTTGTTGATGAAGTGGAGATTGCTGCTACTTGGTTCCTCTCCATCTTCTTGGTGAGGTCAGCCAGCTGCTGGGTAATGAGCTTGTTTTGGGCCAGCAGAGCATCTACATTGTTTAGCTCCGTTACTCATCTTGTGTTCCCTCTTTCGGAAGCATAGAAGTAGTCGTTCTCTGCTACTGTTTCAATGACATCTATGGCCTCTTCAATGGTCTTCTTCTTGTTCAAAGATCCTCCAGATGAATGGTCTACGGCCTTCTTTGATTCATAAGAGAGCCCTTCAAAGAAAATGTGCAGCTGCACCCATTCATTGAACATATCGGGTGGGAACCTCCTTGTTAGGTCTTTAAATCTCTCCCATGCTTCATATAGAGTCTCACCATCTTGTTGCCTAAAAGTTTGGACCTCAGCTCTCAGCCTATTGATTCGTTGAGGAAGGTAATATCTTGCTAAGAATTTGTTCACCACATCTTCCCAAGTTGTCAAGCTCTCCCTTGGGAAAGACTCCAGCCACTTGGCTGCCTTATCCTTGAGTGAGAATGGAAATAAGAGCAGTCTATAGGCCTCAGGATGAACACCATTAGACTTCACTGTGTCATATATTCTCAGGAAGGTGGTTAGATGTTGATTGGGGTCCTCTTGGACACTTCCTCCGAACGAACAGTTGTTCTGAACAAGGGTGATGAGCTGTGGTTTTAGTTCAAAATTGTTGGCAAGGATGGTTGGCTTTTGAATGCTACTTCCACAGTTTCCTAGGTTTGGATTGATGTAAGAGCCTAAAACTCTTCTATCCTCCCCAGCATGATTTGCTCGACCTCTTCCGCCATGGTTGTGAGTCTCTTCTTCGTGATAGTTTTCCATGTTTTCTTCCATGTTTGGTTCAAAGTATTCCTCAAAGTGTTCCTCCTATTCTTCAGCACCAACTACATGTTTTTCTCTTGCCTCCCTCCTTAGTCTAAGGAAGGTTCTCTCAGGTTCAGAATCAAAAGAAGTTGAAGCCCCGCTTCTTCTCCCTGTCATACAACCAACAAGTACAAGCAAAGAGAATGGGTGCAGAAAGTATATCTGTCAGAATTACTGTTAGTGTGAGTGATGCAATATATCAAACAGTTAGTGGGTTAGTGAGATGAATGGTAAATAACAAAGAAAAAGTAGGGGGAAGGGAAGAAATTAACTAAAACAGAAAGTAAATGACTCAAACAGAAAATTAAATCAAACAAAAATAAATGCTCAATCTAGTTATCCTCCAATCTAATCATTGTTGATGCATAATCAATCCCCGGCAACGGCGCCATAAACTTGATGCACGGAAAACTTGTCTCTTAACAAATTTCCTTCGGCAAGTGTACCGAATTTGTCGTCAAGTAAAAACTCACAATAGAGTGAGGTCGAATCCCACAAGGATTGATTGATCAAGCAACATTAATTAGAGGAATGTTCTAGTTGAGCGAATCCAGGATTTGAGTTTAGAATTGCAGAAAATAAAATGGCGGAAAAGTAAATGACAGAAAAAGTAAATGCTAGAATTAAAGAACTGAAAGTAAATTACTGAAGTAAATTGCAGAATTGTAAATGGGAATGGGGGAATTGCTCATAAGAGTAAATAACAGAAATTAAAGAGAATGGGTATGATCAGAAATGGGGAGTTCATTGGGCTTAGGAGATGTTGCATTCTCCGGATCAATTTCATTTTCATCTCTTCCTCAATCAATGCACTCATTGATCTCCTTGGCAATCTTAAGTGATTGAATTACAATTTCTTGTAATTCAATCTCTCAAATCTTGATCAATAGCCAATTCCTTGGTCAATTGCTCATGAGAAGAGATGAAGTATGGTCACTGATTATACCACATCCAAATCAAGTGTTGAGAGGATTATAGTCACATATCCATCCAAACCCAATTTGGTCCAGCATGAGAAAGCATTTCTAGCTTGATCTCTTCATTCCTCTTTCAAGGTTCAAAAGAGATCAAAGTATGAATAGCTTCTTTTCCAAGATAACTACCCAATTGGATGAAGATCGAAAGCTTTCAAGTAAAATCAAGAGAAAAGATAGAAGAAGAATAATGAAAACTAGTATTGATCAATCAAATTACAACAGAGCTCCCTAACCCAATGAAAGGGGTTTAGTTGTTCATAGCTCTGGAAAATGAAAACAAAGATGGAGAATACATGATGAAAACTAGAAGTGCAGAGAAAGTAAATACAGAGAGTAATTATATGCCCAGAGGCTCCCTATATTTTCCAACCCTCTAATTAATTCAAAGCTACTCCTATATATACTACTCTTCTACTCTTCTAGTTGGTTCTTCAAGTCTTGGGTCTGGGCCTTTGGATCTTTAGTTTGAAGCAGTTATCTTCTTCATTGGGCTTGGCTTTACTTGCAGAGAGAAAGTGTGAAGTGGGCAGACACTTTTGCTTAGGACGTTAGTGGTGTTAACGTTTAGTGAAAACATGGGTTCGAGAATGTTAGTGACATTCAACTTTTTCACTAACGTTCCTTACCCAAGTAAGAGCCACGTTAACCTCAACGTTAGTGGCACAAACGTTGCCACTAATGTTGCCTCTTTGTCCTTCGCGCACGTTATTGGGACTCAACTTTCCCAATAACGTTGAGAAGCCTCCCCCTTCCCTACATTAGAGTCCACGTTAACTTAGTTAACGTGGCTCTTTTAACGTAGGCTTGCCAACCTTCGAGAACGTTAGTGACACTTAACATTGTCACTAACGTTCCAATGTGCCCCTTAGCTCCCACGTTAGAGTCCACGTTAACTAGGTTAACGTGGCTTTTAACGTGGCCATGCTAGCCATCTCCAACGTTAGTGACAAAGTTGAGTGTCACTAACGTTAGCTCAACATTCCCTTATCCACGTTAGCTTCCATGTTAACTAAGTTAACGTGGGAGTTAACGTGGCTCATGGTGGCATGTGTGGGCTCCTTCCAATGTTAGTGACAATGTTGGGTGTCACTAACATTGGCGTTACCTCCCTGTTTCCTCACGTTAGCTTCCACGTTAACTAGGTTAACGTGGGAGTTAACGTGGCCTAGTGTGACTTGGCCAACGTTAGTGATAATGTTGAATATCACTAACGTTAGCTTCCCCCTTTCTTCTTAACGTTAGAGGCTACGTTAACTAAGTTAACGTGGTGACTAACGTGGCCACTCATGAGCTTGGTCCAACGTTAGTGATAATGTTAAGTGTCACTAATGTTGGCTCCATTTCCTTTCTTCCACGTTAGAGTTCACGTTAACTTAGTTAACGTGACTCTTATCGTGGGCAATGATGGCTTCGAGAGCGTTATTGGCAATCACTTTTCTCATTAACTTTGCAAGTTACACCCATTCCACGTTAGTGTTAACGTTAGTGTAACTAACGTAGCCACTAATGTGGTTCTTCTTTGCTTCCTTTGTCCTGAAATCAAGCAATAAAGTGCATCAAAGTTCTAGTCCAAGTCATGGGAAATGCAACATCCAATTTGTCCTTAAATTCATACAAAATCCTCATGAAATCATGTAAAGTGCACAATGTATGCTTGAATCAAGATGTAAGTGAATATCTAACCAAAACTAGCTTATTTTCTAAGGAAATGCATGAAACTACCCTAAAAACAGTAAAGAAAAAGTCAGTGAAACTAGCCAAAATGCCCTGCATCACATGGTCATTGGCATCACACATTAGTTCAAATGGTAATGTCCAGTCTGGTGCAAAAATAACTGGTGCTGTGACCAGCTTAGCTTTTAGAGTCTCAAACGCTTGCAGACACTCTGTGTCAAACACAAATGGCGTGTCAGCAGCTAGCAGATTGCTCAGGGGTTCTGCAATTTTTGAAAAATCCTTTATAAACCTCCTGTAGAATCCTGCATGCCCCAGAAAGCTTCTGATTGCTTTAACATTAGCAGGTGGTGGTAATTTTTTAATTACTTCCACTTTAGCTTGATCCACCTCTATCCCCTTGTTTGAAATTTTATGTCCAAGGACAATTCCTTCAGTCACCATAAAGTGACATTTTTCCCAGTTTAAAACTAGGTTGGTCTCTTGGCATCTTTTCAGAACAAGTGCTAAATGGTCAAGGCAGGAGCTGAACGAGTCTCCAAATACTGAAAAGTCATCCATGAAGACTTCTATAAATTTCTCTACCATATCAGAGAAGATAGAGAGCATGCACCTCTGAAAGGTTGCCGGTGTATTACACAGACCAAAAGGCATTCTTCTGTAAGCAAATTCTCTAGAAGGACATGTGAATGCTTTTTTCTCTTGGTCCTGAGAATCTACTGCAATTTGGTTGTAACCTGAATAGCCATCTAAAAAGCAGTAATATTCATGACCTGCTAGTCTCTCTAGCATCTGGTCTATGAATGGTAAAGGAAAATGATCCTTTCTGGTGGCTGTGTTGAGCCTTCTGTAGTCAATACACATGCGCCACCCTGTAACTGTTCTTGTAGGAACCAGTTCATTTTTTTTTATTATGAACCACTGTCATGCCTCCCTTCTTGGGAACAACTTGAACAGGGCTCACCCAGGGGCTATCAGAAATAGGATAAATAATCCCAGCCTCCAGTAATTTGGTGACCTCTTTCTGCACCACTTCCTTCATGGCTGGATTTAGCCGCCTCTGTGGTTGAACCACTGGCTTAGCATCATCCTCCAATAGGATTTTGTGCATGCATCTAGCTAGGCTTATGCCCTTAAGGTCACTTATGGACCACCCAAGAGCTGTCTTATGTGTCCTTAGCACTTGATTAGTGCTTCCTCTTCCAGTGGATTTAAAGCAGAGCTTATGATCACTGGAAAAGTGTCACCTTCTCCCAGAAATGCATATTTCAAGGATGGTGGTAATGGCTTGAGCTCAGGTTTAGGAGGTTTCTCCTCTTCCTGAGGAAGTCTCAGATGCTCTTTCAATTCCTCTGAACCCTCCAAATCAGGCTGAACATCTTTAAAGATGTCTTCCAGCTCTGATTCGAGACTCTCAGCCATGTTGACCTCCTCTACCAAAGAGTCAATGAGATCAACTTTCATGCAGTCTTTTGGTGTGTCTGGATGCTGCATGGCTTTGACAGCATTCAATTTAAACTCATTCTCATTGACTCTCAGGGTTACTTCCCCCTTTTGGACATCAATGAAAGTTCGTCCAGTTGCTAGGAAAGGTCTTCCTAGAATGAGAGTAGCACTTTTGTGCTCCTCCATTTCCAGCACTACAAAGTTAGTGGGAAAGGCGAATGGCCCAACCCTGACAATCATGTCCTCAATCACGCCTGATGGGTATTTAATGGAGCCATCAGCAAGTTGGAGACATATCTGGGTTGGTTTAACTTCTTCAGTTAAACCAAGCTTTCTGATAGTGGATGCAGGTATTAGGTTGATGCTTGCTCCAAGATCATATAAAGTTGTCTTGGTGCAATTACCCTTTAATATGCATGGTATTAGAAAGCTTCCTAGATCTTTAAGCTTTTCTGGAAAGCTTTTCAGAATGACTGCACTGCATTCTTCAGTGAGGAGAACTCTTTCAGTTTCTCTCCAATCCTTCTTATGACTCAAGATCTCCTTCATGAACTTGGCATAAGAAGGTATTTACTCAATTGCCTCTGCAAACGGAATCTTTATTTCAAGAGTCCTGAGATAATATGCAAAGCGAGCAAATTGCTTATCCTGCTCCTCTTGGCGGAGTTTTTGAGGATAAGGTATCTTAGCTTTATATGCCTCAACCTTAGTTGCTACAGGTTTATTTCCTACAGAGGTGGTTGGAGAAGCCTTTTTAAAGGGGTTGTTATCAGCACTTATGTGTGTCTGATCCCTCACTGGCATTTGAATGCCAGGGTTAGAAGCTGGAGTGGCGTTGGACGCCAACTCCTTACTTGTTCCTGGCGTTTGAACGCCAGAACTGAGCTTCCATTGGGCGTTTGATGCCAAGTCCTTGCCTGTTTCTGGCGTTTGAACGCCAGAGTTATTCCTTTCTGGGCTCTTACTGTCCTCAGAGGGATTTTGTATAGCAGGTTGTTCATTTCTTGGCTTCCTGCTGCCTTGAAGTGAGGTATTTAATGTTTTCCTACTTCTTAATTGAATTGCTTGGCACTCTTCCGTTATTTGTTTTGATAACTGCTATTCTGTTTGCTTCAACTGTACTTCCATATTCAGATTAGCTATTCTTGTGTCTTGTAGTATCTCCTTGAATTCGGCTAGCTGTTTTGTTAGAAAGTCTAATTGCTGATTGAATTCAGTAATTTGTTCTGCAGGACTGAGTTCAGCAGTTACTGTTTTAGCCTCTTCTTTCATGGAAGATTCACTGCTTAGGTACAGATGCTGATTTCTGGCAACTGTATCAATAAGCTCTTGAACCTCTTCAATTGTCTTTCTCATGTGCATAGATCCACCAGCTGAGTGATCTAGAGAAATTTGAGCTTTCTCTGTAAGCCCATAATAGAAGATGTCTAACTGCACCCATTCTGAAAACATTTCAGATGGGCATTTTCTTAGTATCTCTCTATATCTCTCCCAGGCATCATAAAGAGATTCATTATCTCTTTGTTTAAAGCCTTGGATGTCCAGCCTTAGCTGTGTCATCCGTTTTGGAGGAAAGTATTGATTCAGGAATTTTTCTGACAGTTATTTACATGTCCTTATGCTAGCCTTAGGTTGGTTATTTAACCACCTCTTAGCTTGGTCTTTTACAGCAAATGAAAACAGTAATCATCTGTAGACATCCTAATCTACTTCCTTATCATGTACTGTGTCAGCAATTTGTAAAAAACTGTGCCAGAAACTCTGTAGGTTCTTCCTGTGGAAGACCAGAATACTGGCAACTTTGCTGCACCATGATAATGAGCTGAGGATTCAACTAAAAGCTACTGACTCCAATGGAGGGTATACAGATACTACTCCCATATGAAGCAGTAGCAGGGTCAGCATATGTCCCCAGAGTCCTTCTGGACTGTTCATTTCCACTTAGGTCCATGATGGAGAAAGGGAGCTGTTGTGAATTACAAATAAAATATTTTTATTTATTTTATTTTATTTTATTTTATTTTTTTTGAAAACCGAAATTAAAATAAAATAAAAGAAAATAAATGAAAAATTGATTATGATTTCAAAAATTTGAAGAAAAATAAATCAAAGAAAATTGAAATCTAAATTAATTAATTAAAAATATTTGAAAAAGATGTGGGTGAGGATTTTCGAAAAAAAAAATTTGAAGAGAGAGAAATTGGTTAGGAAGTTTTGAAAAAGATATGTCTTAAAATTAAAGATACTTGTAAGAAAATAAAATAAAATAAAATAAAATAAAATAAAAGATATGAAAAAGATTTGATTTTAAGATTTGAGATTAGAAAAGATAAGATAAGCTAGGTAAGAGAAGATAAGGAATTTAAATTAAAAAGTTTTGAAATTTGAATTTTGAATTTTGGAAGTTGAAATTTGAAATTTGAATAAGATAAGATAAGATTTTGAAAAAGATATGATTTTTTTTTAAAAAAGATTTGAATCTTGAAATTTTAAAACTAAGATAGGATAAAATAAAAAATTTTAAAACAAAATCTGAATTTTTAAAAGGAAAATTCGAAAAATCAATTAAAATAAAGGAAAAAGATAATTTTGAATTCAATGAGGAAAGAGAAAAACAGTAAAAAGACACAAAACTTAAAATTTTTAGATCTAATGCTCCTTATTTTCAAAAATTTTGAGGAAAAACACCAAGGAACACCAAACTTAAAAATTTTAAGATCAAAACACAAGAAAGATTCAAGAACACCTTGAAGATTCACAAGAACACGAAGAACAAAAAGTCAAAGACTCAAAGGACTCAAGAACATAAAAAAAAGAACACCAAACTTAAAATTTTTAGAAAACCAAAAACTAATTTTCGAAAATTAAATAAGAACTAACAAGAAAACACCAAACTTAAAACTTGACATAAGATTTAATCAAAGAAAAATTATTTTTCAAAAAAAGTTTTAAAAAGGATATAGCCAATTACCAAGAACATAAGCACAACGCTCTAGCCAATTGAGCTATAAATTTAAAGTGTTTTAACAAGATATTTAATTTTTTTTTTTTGAAAACTGATATTTTGAAAAAGCACAAGAAAAACAAGAAAAGACACAGAACAAAAAAAAACTAAAGATCAAACAAGAAAATTAGACAAGAACAACTTGAAGATTAAGAAAGAACAATGAACACAAATTCGAAAATTTTAAAGGAAAATAAAGACATTCAATTGACACCAAACCTAAAATATAAAACTAAACTCAAACAGAGAAATTCAATTATTAGTAAAAAAAAATTTGAAAAATTATTTTTGAAAAAGAAAATAAGGATTCTAAAATTTTAACAAGAACAATAATAAAAGACTCAAAGACAAATCACAGATTAATAAAGAAAAATAAAAATCTTTTGAAAAGTTTTTTGAAAAGAAAGTAAAAGACTCTGACCCAAAAGACAAAATCTTCCTAATCTAAGCAACAGGATGAACCGTCAGTTGTTCAAACTCGAACAATCCCCGGCGACGGCGCCAAAAACTTGGTGCACGAATTGTGAATCACACTTTTCACAACTCGTACCACTAACCAGCAAGTGCACTGGGTCGTCCAAGTAATACCTTACGTGAGTCAGGGTCGATCCCACGGAGATTGTTGGTTTGAAGCAATCTATGGTTATCTTGTAAATCTTAGTCAGGAAATCAATTATAATTATCAGTATGAATTGCGAAGAATAAAAGAGCGTGAATTAAATACTTGTTCTGCAGTAATGGATAATATGTTGGAGTTTTGGAGATGCTTTGTCTTCTGAATCTCTGCTTTCTCCCTGTCTTCTTCTTCACGCACACAAGGTTCCTCCTATGGCAAGCTGTGTATTGGTGGATCACCGTTGTCAATGGCTACCATCCGTCCTCTCAGTGAAAAAGGTCCAGGTGCACTGTCACTGCATGGCTAATCATCTTTCGGTTCCCACTCATGTTGGAATAGGATCTATTGATCCTTTTGCGTCTGTCACTACGCCCAGCCCTTGTGAGTTTGAAGCTCGTCACAGTCATTCAATCCCTAAATCCTACTCGGAATACCACAGAGAAGGTTTAGACTTTCCGGATTCTCAAGAATGCTACCAATGGATTCAAGCTTATACCATGAAGATTCTAATTAAGGAATCCAAAAGATATTCATTCAATCGAAGGTAGAACGGAGATAGTTGTCAGGCACGCGTTCATAGGTTGAGGATGATGATGAGTGTCACGGATCATCACATCCATCATATTGAAGTGCGAATGAACATCTTAGATAGAAACAAGCGTGTTTGAATAGAAAACAGGAATAATTGCATTAATTCATCGAGACACAGCAAAGCTCCTCACCCCCAACAATGGAGTTTAGAGACTCATGCCGTCAAAGAGTACAAAGTTCAGATCTAAAATGTCAGGAGATACAAAATAAATCTCTAAAAGTTGTTTAAATACTAAACTAGTAACCTAGGTTTACAGAAAATGAGTAAACTAAGATAGATAGTGCAGAAATTCACTTCTGGGGCCCACTTGGTGTGTGCTGGGGCTGAGACTTGAGCTTTACACGTGCTTAGGCTGTTTCTGGAGTTAAACGCCAGGTTGTAACCTGTTTTGGGCGTTTAACTCTAACTTGTAACCTGTTTCTGGCGTTTAACGCCAGACTGCAACATGGAACTGGTGTTGAACGCCAGTTTACGTCATCTATCCTTGAGCAAAGCATGAACTATTATATATTTCAGGAAAGCCCTGGATGTCTACTTTCTAACGCAATTGAGAGCGTGCAATTTGGACTCATGTAGCTCCAGAAAATCCATTTCAAGTGTAGGGAGGTCAGAATCCAACAGCATCTGCAGTCCTTTTTCAGCCTGAATCAGATTTTTGCTCAGCTCCCTCAATTTCAGCCAGAAATTACCTGAAATCACATAAAAACACACAAACTCATAGTAAAGTCCAGAAATATTATTTTTATTTAAGAAATAATAAAAATATAATAAAAAGTGACTAAAACATATTAAAAACTACCTAAAAACAATGCCAAAAAGCGTATAAATTATCCGCTCATCAGCTTCAACAGATCATAATAAAACTCTAGAATTCATTCTTAAAAAATCTGAAGATCAAAATAAAAAATATATATATTTTTTTTGAATTCTTCGAATATAAAAATCTTAAAAAGAAAATAAAATTTCCTAATCTGAGCAACAAGATGAACCGTCAGTTGTCCAAACTCGAACAATCCCCAGCAACGGCGCCAAAAACTTGGTACACAAAATCGTGATTGTTCGTTCCCTGGCTACAACGCCAAAAACTTGGTGTGGGAAAATGTCATCTCAAGATTGTCCAAGTAATAAACCTTACGCGAGTAAGGGTCGATCCCACGGAGATTGTCGGCTTGAAGCAAGCTATGATCATCCTTGTAAATCTCAGTCAGGCAGATTCAAATGGTTATGAGGTTTTGACAATTAAGATATAAATAAAATATAAAATAAGATAAAGTTACTCATGTAATTCATTGGTGGGAATTTCAGATAAGCGTCTGGAGATGCTTTATTGCTTCTGAACTTCTGCTTTCCTACTGCCTTCTTCCAATCGTGCATTACCTCCTTCCATGGCAAGCTGTATGATCCTCTTGGATGAAAACAAATCCATATCTGCTGTCACCACATGGCTAATCATCTGTCGGTTCCCGCTAGCGTCGGAATAGGACCATTGTCCTTTTGCGCACTGTCACTGCGCCCAACATTCGCAAGTTTGAAGCTCGTCACAGTCATCCCTTCCCAGATCCTAGTCGGAATACCACAGACAAGGTTTAGACTTTCCAGATCTTAGGAATGCTGCTAATGGTTCTAGCCTATACCACGAAGGTTCTGGTCTCAGATTCAGATGCTCTGTTGTCAGGAGAGACGATATGAATCATAGATTAGAAACCCAAGAGAATATACTCCGGTTGTCGTCCAGTGACTACGTTCAACATCATGTAGATCGATTTGTGGTTGTTAGGTATACGATCTTGGCTAAGCGAGTAACGAAGATTGGGTGATTGTCACGGGTCACCCCTTCATTCTGACTTAACGGAATTAAGTACGAGAGTATATCTTGGAGAAGAAGTAGGTGTGAATTGAATAGAAAAACAGTAGTAATTGCATTAATTCATGAAGAACAGCAGAGCTCCACACCTTAATCTATGGGGTGTAGAAACTCCACCGTAGAAAATATATAAGTGAAAAAGGTCTAGGCATGGCTGTGAGGCCAGCCCCCAAACGTGTACAACGGTCTCTAAGAGTAGTTTTTATACTAAACTAGTAACTAGAGTTTACATAAAATGAGTAACTAAGTGCAGATAGTGCAGAAATCCACATCTGGGACCCACTTAGTGTGTGCTTGGGCTGAGCATTGATGCTTTTTCGTGCATAGGCTGTTCCTGGAGTTAAACGCCAGCTTTGGTGCCAGTTTGGGCGTTTTACACCAAGATGTTTTAGGCTGACTTTGAGCGCCAGTTTGGGCCATCAAATCTCAGGCAAAGTATGGTCTATTATATATTGCTGGAAATCCCAGAATGTCTACTTTCCAACGCAATTGAGAGCGTGCCAATTGGGCTTCTGTAGCTCCAGAAAATCCACTTCGAGTGCAGGGAGGTCAGAATCCAACAGCATCTACAGTCCTTTTTCAGCCTCTGAATCAGATTTGTGCTCAGGTCCCTCAATTTCAGCTAGAAAATACCTGAAATCACAGAAAAATACACAAACTCATAGTAAAGTCCAGAATTGTGATTTTTGAATAAAAACTAATAAAAATATAATAAAAAGTGACTAAATCATACTAAAAACTATGTAAAAACAATGCCATAAAGGGTATAAATTATCCGCTCATCAGCAACCCAACCAAAGGTAGTTTTCTTTTCCTAGTTAATTCAATAAAAGAGTTAAGTAGATTCTCTATATTGCAAGGAGCTAAGTTTGGTGTTGCACACCAAAACAATCCAAGGGTGAATGTAGGATTCTAAGTTTGATGTTCCACCAATGATTTCATTAAGAGGACATTCTAACCCTCAGCATAATTAATCACTAGCTCCAAACAATCAGAGAAGTTACTTAACAAATCTTAATTCTTAGTTCATAGTTGTTTTCTTAATAAAAGAACATGAGGTTTCTGCATGTATTCAATCTGCTGCATTAGGCAAGGAACTAAGTTTGGTGTTCACACACCAAATTAAGTTCAGAAATTCACAAGCATACATGCATGATAACTATTTTTCAAGTGCTTGGGGAGCAAGCCACTTCCAATAACTTTGCAGGAAGTCAATCAATCTCTTAAAAGGACTATGCACCATCATCCAAGGAGACAAGAATATAAAAGCTATGGATGATAATGAGAAAGAAGGAACAAGAAGACACCAGGAGGTTGTATTGTTACTTAACTATTTCTGGTTTGTAGTGCTTTAATTGGAAGTATGATTGAATCCTGTTTCATGAACATTTACATTCTGTTTTTCTTTCTATATTGATATTTTGGGCTACTAGTCTAAGTGCCTAGGCTACTACTTCCCTGCTTAAATTGTATGTTATGTCCTTGAGCTAAATAAAAGAGTTTATGAGAATTTGCGTGAAAGACAAGAGTGAAATCCAACGTGCTGAATAAAGTCCTAGTGTTGTGGTGGTATTTGTTAGCTAAGTTGGTTCATCAATAAGGTACACGGCTAAGATATCTCTTGAATTGTGAGCTTAAAGTTCTATCTATGAGACTTAAATAAATTAATAAATATCTTAAAAAGAAAAAGAGAGAATGAAAAAGAAAGAAAATATCAAATAAATATAGGCACCAATAGTTTGAACCTTAAGGCATGTGTCTGTGGTGTTTCTGTGCAAGGATCTGCTTGGATGAGTAAGTTCTTAGGAGTGCTTTATCACTTGATAACTTGGGTTAACTAACCCGGGATTCTCAACTGAAAGTCTACTATCAAGAGCAACCTTGTCACAAAACATTTAGCGACCCAAAGAGGTTCTAGACACCAAGGTCAAAGGAATGAAAAAAACAAACCATGTGCCTGTGGTGTGTATGTGCTGAGGAGAGATTTGGGTAATTAAGTCCTTAGGGGTGTTTCAACACCTAGCACCTTGAACCAACTGGTTCGGGAGTGCTGGCTGAAAGCCTATCCTAAACAGTTGTCTCATTACAGAATACTTAGCTACCGAAAGCAATAAGCTCTAAAGAAGGAAAGAAAACAAAAATAGAGAAGTTAAGGATCAAGAATAAGAGTCTCATAGAAAGGCAATAGAGTAAGAATTCAAGAGGATATGAGAGCCTAGGAACCAGCATGAACATGAACCTAAATTGACATGCATGAAACGCCATGAACCAAGGGTTTGAATTCTCTGAATAAGGACTTGTATCTCCTGTATTTTCATGTTCTATCACTTGCTTGAGGACAAGCAAGTTTTAAGTTTGGTGTTGTGATGCCAGGGCATCTTGGCTAGTTTCACAAGCCATTTTTAATTTGTTTTAGAGTAGTTTCATGTATTTATTAGGCAATAAGTAAGTATTTGGATGAGAAATTCATGCTTGTCTTGATTCAATCAAACATTGTTAATTTTGTGCATTTTTATGAGATTTATGCAAAGAAGTGTTTGATGCTATGAATGATGCATTATCTTGTGATTAAGGCAATAATTTGATGCATTTTTGTTTAGTTGATGATAGGTAAGAAGAAGCTAAGAAAAGGGTAGGCAAAGAAGCAACAAGAAATCCATGAAAGGAAGCAAAGAGAAGCAATGTTGGAGCCAAAGTTGGTGCTCCAACATTGCTGGAAACATTGTTCCTTATAGCCTGAAGGGGTATACTTCAAACAAGAATAACTTGAGCTACAGAGCTCCAAATGAGGTGATTTTAAAGGAATTGGAAAGTATGAATCTAGAGCTTTCCAAGAATATATGGCACTGCATGGTGGGTACTTAATTTGAGGGAGAAAACTTGCCCCGAAAGTGCAAAGATGAACATAGTATCAACATGTAGTAAGGCCAGCTGACCTCGACATCTTCCATGGAGTATAACTCAAGTTGTAGTGCTCTAAACTACGCGATCCCAATGGCATTGGAAAGTAGCCATTCAGAGCTTTGCAACAATATATAATAGTATGGGGTGGACAATGCATTTGAGCTTCAGAATCTAGCATTTTCGACCACATTGGTGTGCCAACATTGCCTCCAACGTTGCACACCGATGCCAGCGACCCTGTCCTTTTCAAAGGAGCATAACTTGAGTTGCAGATGTCCAATTGAAGTGATTCTAGTTGGTTTAGAAAGCTGACATTCAGAGCTTTCCAACCATATATAATAGTTAATAGTGGGTACGAAATTGACAACGTTGACAGAGGACAAAGTAACGGCTTGATATGCAATTTCCCCCAACGTTTTGCTTTTTGGAAATTGAAAAAAAAAACAATCCACGCGTACGCATACGTGATGCGCATGTGTGGATGTGCCAACGTTGGAGGGAGTGTTTGTAGTCAAACGCTAAGGCCAACGTGCGTGATGAAAAGGCAAAATCTAGAATTGGAAATTTTTGCATCCACGTGCACGCGTAGTTTACGCACACGCGTGGATGCGTATTTTGGACCCAAATGCGCAAATGCGCAAAGCGCGCATACGCATGGGTAGAACCCATTGAGTCAAACATTGAGTCAAACATCAATGACAGCAACCATAACCCATTTTTCCAAAGGGACGTTTGACTCAACGTTTGCCCAAAAACGTGGACTCAAATGTTGATATCAGAATTGCACAATTGACACCTCTCTCTTCTAAGCTGCACTGGGAGCCAATCCACAATCAAGGCCAAGGCCCCACATCCAAATACTTGTTCCAATTGAAAATGAGAAGATGTTTATAAATAGAAGAATTATTGAAGATTAGAGGGAGCTCTCTGGGAGGCCCTGAGGGGGCTCTGGAAGTTCAGCACTCTGTTTATTTTTCTTCTGCACTTTTCCCTTTTGTTTATGTACTTTCGTTTCTTTTACTTTTTAGCTAGGCTTTATTTTCCTGCACTCTTCTTCCTTTGTAAATTGAATTGAGCTATGAACAACTAACCCCTTTCATTGGGTGAGGGAGCTCTATTGTAATTCAATGGATCAATAGTTGTTTTCATCTTCTTCTTCTTTCTTTTCTCTTGATTATTGTTAGAAAGCTTTCGATCTTAATTCAATTGGATAGCTGTCTTGACATAGAAGCTATCCATAATTGGAATTCTTCAGATCCTTGAGAGAAGGATGAAGAATTCAGGCTAGAATTGCTTTCTCACATTGGATTAGATTGGGGGTTGGATGGATATTATGACATTTAATCCTACCAATACTTTGATCTATGAATTTGTGTGGTATAATCAGTGACCAAACTTCAACTCTTCCCATGAGTAATTAAATCAAGACATTGGGCAATTGTTCATGCTTAGAGAGATTGGTGAGCCAAGACATTGGGATCCAATCATCTAAGGTTGCCAAGCAATGTCAATGAATGCATTGATTGAGGAAGAAGTGAAAATTATTTGAGCTGGAGAATTCAATATCTCCTGAAACCCAATGAATCCCCATCTCTGATCTTCCCATTCTATTTGCTTTCTGCTCTTTAATTTCATGCTTAATCCCTATTCCCATTTAATTTCTTGCAATCTAAGATTCTGTCATTTATTTTCTCGCAATTTAATTTCTGTTAGTTAATTCCTTGTAATTTAAGTTTCCCGCCAATTTTACTTTCTGCAATCCCGATTCAATTCTAATTTCGCTCAACTAGCACAATTCTCCAATTAACATTGATCAACCAACCAATCCATGTGGGATTCGACCTCACTCTACAGTGAGTTTTTACTTGACGACAAACCGGTGCACTTGCCGGTAGGAAATTTGTTGAGAGACAAATTTTCGTGCATTAATGCCCTTTAGGCTGTGCAATGCTCCAGCGACCTTTCAATGGTGTATGCTCTCCATATTCTCTGACATGGTAGAAAAATTCTTTGAGGATTTTATGGATGATTTTTCTGTCTTTGGTAACTCTTTTGACACTTGTCTGCATCATCTAACTCTTTTCTTGAAAAGATGCGAATAAACAAATTTAGTTTTGAATTGGGAAAAATGTCATTTCATGGTACCAGAAGGTATTGTTCTTGGGCATAAGGTTTCAACCAGGGGTATAGAAGTTGACAAAGATAAGATAGAGATCATAGAAAAGCTTCATATACCAGTCAGTGAGAAGTTTTCTTGGGCATGCTGGGTTTTACAGAAAATTCATCAAAAATTTTCTAAAAATAGCTAAACCACTAAGCAACTTGCTAGTGGCTGACAATCCTTTTGTCTTTGATGATAATTGCAAGCATGCTTTTGAAACATTGAAAAATAAACTCACTACAGCACCAATCATCACACCCACAGAATGGGGACTTCCTTTTGAACTCATGTGCGATGCAAGTGATGTTGTAATTGGTGCTGTACTGGGACAAAAAAAGGATAACTTGCATCATGTTATATACTATGCAAGAAAGGTGTTAAATGAGGCACAAAAAAATTACACCACCACAGAAAAAGAACTCTTGGCAATTGTATATGCATTTGACAAATTTAGACAATACTTTATTGGTTCAAAAGTTGTAGTATATATTGATCATGCTCTTCTCAAGTATCTCATGTCTAAACAGGATGCCAAGCCAAGACTTATCAGGTCGGTGCTGCTGCTACAAGAATTTGACATTGAAGTGAGAGATAGGAAAGGAAGTGAAAACCAAGTTGAAGACCATCTGTCAAGACTATCACAAGAGATCAACCAAGATAAACCACAACCAGTGAATGAGAAGTTCCTAGATGAACATCTTCTTCAAGCCCAACAAGCACCTTGGTTTGCTAACATTGCAAACTACAAGGTGGGAAGAAGGATTCCCCAAGAGTTCACCAGGCAAAAAGTGAAGAAGTTACTCAATGAAGCCAAGAAATTCCTGTGGGACGAGCCATTCTTGTTTAAGAGATGTCGAGATGGAATGTTTAGAAGGTGTGTTCCTGAAAATGAAATGAGGGCCATACTATGGCATTGTCATAGTTCAGCTTATGGTGGACACTTTGGGCCAGAAAAAATAGCTGCTAAAGTACTTCAAAGTGGATTTTATTGGCCAGCCATATTCAAAGATGCCAGAGCATTTGTGCACCAATGCAATGAATGCCAAATAGCTGGAAGACTAACAAGGAGGAATAAAATGCGTTAAAACTTCATTCTGGAAGTGGAACTGTTTGATCTCTGGGGCATAGACTTCATGGAACCGTTTCTCCTATCATATTCCTTCAAATACATACTGCTAGCAGTGGAATATGTCTCAAAATGGGTAGAGGCCATAGCAACAACTACATATGATGCACCAATTATTCTTCAATTTCTTAAGAGACACATCTTTACCAGATGGGGTGCCTAAAGGCCTTATTAGTGATGGTGGCAGCCACTTTTATAATAGACAAATGGAAAAGCTGCTCCACAAATATGGAGTAATTCACAAAGTTGCCACACCATACCACCCTCAAACTAATGGCCAGGCTGAATTGGCAAACAGGGAGCTGAAGAGAATCCTAGAAAAGATGGTTGGCATCACAAGGAAAGACTGGGCAAGAAAATTGGATGATACTCTATGGGCATATAGAACCGCATTCAAAACCCCAATTGGGAAGTCACCCTTCCAGCTGATTTATCGTAAATCCTGTCACCTACCTGTGGAGCTCGAACACAAATCTTTCTGTGCCACTAAGCTCCTCAATCTTGACTCTCAAGTAGCAGGAGAGAAAAGGCTATTACAACTCAACGAGTTGGATGAATTCAGATTGGAAGCTTATGAGAATGCTAAGATATACAAGGAGAGAGCTAAAAGATGGCATGACAAAAAAATTTCAAGAAGAGAGTTTGAGCCAGGGCAACAAGTGCTATTATACAACTCTAGTGCTATTATACAAATGGACTGGCCTTTATCTGGTGACTAAGGTTTTTTCACATGGAAGCCTTGAACTTTTGAATAAAGCTACAAGGGACATATTCACAGCAAATGGTCACAGAGCTAAGCATTACCTGGGAGGGCCTTGGAACAAGGAGGAGAGCATTCATGAACTGAGATAAACAAGAATGGAGGACGTCAAGCTAATGACGATAAAGAAACGCTTGTTGGGAGGCAACCCAACCAGAGGTAACGTTCTTTTCTTAGTTGTTTAAATAAAGTGTTAAGAATTTCGTGTATTGCAAGGAGTTAAGTTTGGTTTTGCACACCAAAATGGGTATAAAAAGGGTGAATGTGTGAATTTAAGTTTGATGTTCCACCATAGATTTCATAGAAACACCCAATAACCCTCCAAAAAGTATCCTGAGTTAGAAACTCCAAAATAATCAGGGAAATTTCTTGACAGTTGCTCAAACTTTTGGTTTATAGCTAGCTTTTCTTTAATAAAAGCACAAGGGTTCATGTATGTGAGTAATCTGCTGCATAATAGACATTGTCAAGGAACTAAGTTTGGTGTTCACACACCAAAGTATGTTCAAAAGCCTACAAACATTCATGCATGCTAACTATCTTTCAAGTGCTTAGGGAACAAGCAACTTCCAATTACTTTGCAGGAAGATAATCAATCCCTTGGAAGGACTATGCACCATCATATAGGAGGACAAAGAGGATACAAAAGCTAGGGAGGATAATGAAAAACTAAGCAAGAAGACACCAAGAGGTTGTATTATTGCCTATCTATTTCTGCTTTGAAGTGCTCTAAATTGGAAGTCTAAATGTACCCCTATTGACTAGTTTAAGTTTCGTGCATTCTTTTTGTTTACTGTCTTTTAATTGTCAATTAAGTGTGCTAGTCTAAGTGTCTGCTTCATTTTCATCTGCTTGAATCTATGTCTTGTTCCCCTTTGCATGAATAAAAGAAAATGATTTTGAAACAGAAAGAGTAATAGTCCAATTTGATAGAAAATAGAATAAGGTTCAGTGGTGGTACATGTTTGATTATTTATCAAGTTCCCTAATAAAGATGAAAGGTAGAATGTCCCGTAAGTATGAATTTAGTTGCTGTATGTGAAAAATTTGTGAATAAATCTCCTTGAAAGAAAGAACAAGAAAGAAGGAAAGAAACAAAGAATAAGCTAGGCGCCAATAGCTCAACCCTTAAGACCCATGCCTGTGATGCTTTTGTACTAGGATCTTCTTGGATAATTAGGTTCTAAGGAGTGTTTTAACACTTGGTAACTTGGGTTAACTAACCCGGGATTATCAACCAAAGTTCACTATCAAGAGCAACCTAGTTACAAGGCATTTAGTGACCCAAAGAGGTGTTGGGGATCAATGTCTCTAGAATTGAATTGTGAGCCAAGTGTCTGTGGTGTGTATATGCTGGGTGATGAGGGAAAAATGATTCCACACAAACTCACTGGCAAGTGTACCGAGTCGTATCAAGTAGTAATAACTCACAAGAGTGAGGTCGATCCCACAGGGATTGATGGATTGAGCAACTTTAGTATGGTGATGAATTTAGTTAAGCAAATATTTGATGAATTTGGTGAAATTTGACTAACAGAAGTGAAATTGCAAGAAAAATAAAATGCAGAAAGAAAATTGGCAGAATCTTAAAATGCTGAAGGAGTAAAATGCAGAAACTTAAAGTGCAAGAAATTAAAAGAGCTGAAACTTAAATTGCAAGAAAGGTAAATAACTGAAATTTAAAGTGGAAGTAATTTAAATTCCAGAATATAGATTGCTACGAAACTTAAATTGCATGAAGAGTAAAGGGATTTGAGTGTTGGGAATTAAAACAGATATGGAAAATATAAATTGCAGTAAGTCAAAGAACTCTCAGATGAGGATATTCATAAAATAGATCAATCAAAATTCTGGTACCAAAACAGAAACGAAAAATTGCAGAAGGATTAAAACAGAACTAAGACTAAGATCTCAAGTACTCTCTTAACAAAACAGAAAAGAAGAAATTGTAAAAGAAAGAAAAATAGAATGTAAACTATGATCAGATCTCCAACTCATAAAACTATCAAAGGAAAAATGAAAGAAAACTCCAAGATGAAGAAATTCAGAAGAAGTCTTCAATCCGAAGTCAAAAGAATCAAAATAGAAAGTAACAGATGCAGAAAAGAGGAAGCAAAACAGAAAGGAAAATTCAGATATGATCTCAATTCTAAAATTCTAAAATGAAAACTAAAAGAGGGCTCCCTATGAAATCAAATTTTATCCTCTTTATACACTTTCCAAATTAGTCTTCAAGTAATTGGAGTGGGCTTTGTGGCCTTGTATGAAGTGGATCAAAATGGCATTTGGTTGCTGCTTCCAGGGGAACGTTGCGTTATCTAAGTGAGCGCAGCATTCATTCATCCACGCGTGCACGTCTCAGACGCATGCACTTCCTTTTGCCTCTTTCCTCATCGACGCGTATGCGTCATGTACGCGTACGCGTCACCATCAGTCTTCAGCTCCAGCATGCTCGCGCGCTTTCTTCGACACGTACGTGTCGTTGATAGTGTTAACTTAGTGAGTGCTACGTTGGTTTAGTGAGCGCTACCCACACGTGCGCGTCCTCCACGCGTGCGCGTGGGAGGCAAATACCAATTCCATGCTTCAGCGCCAGCCACGCGTGAGCATGCTTTGTCCCAGGTGCTCCATCGACGCGTGCGCGTCATACACGCGTGCGCGTCATACACGCGTGCGCGTCGATTTCAAAACTTTGCCTCCAAATATGATCGTGCCCGAAAACACTGAATAAATAAACATAGCGCTCTTTTTGAAAGCGAGCGCCAACCACAACCACGCGTACGCGTCATGCACGCGTACGCGTGGATCTTCAGAAATCCATCCCTGACGCGTGCGCGTCATGAACACTTGCGCGTCGTAAGTGAGCGTGGCGTTCATTATTTGAACGCAACGCTATACTGTATGGCTTCTTCTTTTCTTCATTTTCTCACCTGAAATTAACCAAACAAGCAATCAAAGATTCACCAAAATAACAAGAATTTGCATCAATCATAATAATCACTAAATTCTTGCCTAAATCTCATGATTTTTGTATAAAATAAATGATGTTTGATTGGGTCAAAATGATCATGAAATTCCACTCCAACCACTTACTTATTGTGTAAGAAAGTGCATAAAACCTAATGAAACAAATGAAAAATGCTTGTTAAATCTTGCTTGTCCCAAAGCAAGCACTAAAACATAAGAAATGAAAGAAAACAGAGAAGCCTATATGTCCTTATTAGATTTCAGGCTTGAAATGTCCCTTTAAATGATGACTAAAGTTGCTGCTGTGAACCTTGTTATTCATACATCATTGTGATGACATGTCATCATGTCATATTTTTCTATGCTTTTCATACAAGAAATTGATGATTAGTGCTTAAATATTGCATGCTTTTCTGCTTAAATGGTATATTTCCTTGATGTTTTGATTTTATAAACTTTGTAGGAAATAACAGAAAAAGAAGCAATAAAAGCACTAAAAGAAGAATCATACTCCCAAGGTGGCAAAAGAGTTGAAAACAGACTCAGGGAGGAGGAAAGAGGATTTGCAACCCTAACCTCTTCACACTCCATCAAGAATAACTTGAGCTACAAAACTCCAAATGATGTGATTTTAGTGGCATTCGAAATTAGGAATCTAGAGCTTTCCAAGCATATATGGCACTGCATGGTGGACACTAAATATAAGGGAGAAAACTTACCCCGAAAGTGAAAAGATGAGCATAGTATCAACCTGCAGTAAGGCCAGCTGACCTCTTCACCTTCCAAGGAAGATAACTTGAGCTACAGATGTCCAATTGATGCACTTCTAGTTGCGTTGGAAAGCTGACATTTAGAGCTTTCGAACAATATATAATAATCTATATTTGGCATGAAATTGAAGCACAAGTGATAGGCATCTTTAAGGCCCAAAAACTATGCTCAATAGTCAAATAAGACTAGTGTTCACTTTGGAAATGAGCGTGGCGCTCACTTTTCTACCTTTTTTGTGACTTGCAAGCCTGGGCAAGGGAGAGCACTCAACCAAAAGAGCCAGTGCTCAATAATTGAACTTAGAGTTCACTAAGGCAATGCTCCTAGAGAAGGCTACATTGAGCACCAAATGGTGCTGCGCACCAAAGAAGCCAAGGGAGAGCGCTCAAGAAGTGAACTTAGCGTTCACTAAAGGAACGCTAGTAGGAGGCAAGGTGCACACCAAAAATGCACGTGAGGGGAGCACCAAACGGAGTGAACATAACATTCACAAAGTGAACTGAGCGCTCCACTGGGAGGAGACCCAAGCCATGAAGCACCTGACCCACTCTAATTCAAATCCAAACCAACAAAAGCCCATTGGACATGACCCAAAGGGCACAAGAAACAATTAGAATAGGAATTTCATTTGAATTGTAATTGTTTTCAATTTCAATTTTATGTTTATTTTGTAAAGCCTATATAAAGGCATCAATTTCATTTCATTCGGGAGCTTGGTTATGTTGGCTTTGCTAGAGAGCAATAGGAGTAGGAGTAGGAGTAGAATAGAAGACTTTCTTTGATACACTTTTATTTTCTGCACTCTCTACATTTTAGAACTCAATTCAGCTTTATGAAATTTCCATTGCTTACACATCTCTGCTACAATTTCCTTTTATGCTACGATTTCCTTCTCTGCAATTTCACTTTCTGCAATTTTACAATTCTGTTCATGATTCAGCTTGATTTAATTTTCCTGCAATTTAAATTTCCTGTTACTTGCTCTCAAGATCTCTTCGATTGCTTGCTTTATTGCTTTCTTTAAATTCCCTGCACCCAATTCCCTTTACATTTGCTGCATTTTACATTTCTTGCTCTTTAAGTTTCAGTCAATTTACTTTCTGCACTTTATAATTCCTGCAATTTACTTTCTGTTGTTTCAATTTCATCCAATTAAACACTGTTAGCTTAAATAAACTAATCACCTCACTAAAGTTTCTTGATCCATCGATCCTTGTGGGATCGACCTCACTCTTGTGAGTTATTACTACTTGATGCAACCCGGTACACTTGCCGGTGAGTTTGTGTGGAAATCTAATTTTCCCTTATCACCTTGGTGTTTTGATTTTCTTTTCTATTTTTGCTGAGAAGCTTACACTTTTGTTCAAAGCTAAGTGTTATGTGTTGCAGCAGCTTTTTAGCTTGGTTTTTCAATCAACATATCTCCACCACAGACACTTGGCTCCCAATTCATCCTAAGACATTGATGCCCAGCACCTCTTTGGGTTACTAAATGCTTTGTAATTAGGTTGCTCTTGATGGTGAATTTTTGGTTGGTAATCCCGGATTAGTTAATCCAAGTTACCAAGTTTGAAAATACTCCTCGGAACCTACTAATACAAGCAAATCCTAATACAATAGCATCACAAGCATATGTCCTAAGGTCCAAGCTCTAGCCTTTTTATTTGTTTCTTTTATTTCTGTTGCCAATTATTGGCTTTTCTTCCTTCCTTTTCTTGCTCTTTCTTTTTCCAAGGATAATTATTAATTGAAGGTTTTACAACAGCAACTAGGTTCACACTACAAGGGATCATCCTAACCTTTATCTTTTATTAATAAGCTTACTTTAACAATCAAACAAACATACCACCACTGAACTCTTTTACTATTCCTAGCACATTGGACATTCACTTTCTTTTTCAACATTTTTCTCTTATTGAATCAACAGGCAAAAGGGACAAGTCATAACATCTAAATTGATGATGATGAAAACAAGTACTTAAACCAAAACATTTATTTTGGAACTTAGGGAAAGTAAACAACAGAATTTAAACTTCATAAAACGAAAACACAATCTTTCTTATTGATAGACAAGGAGCAACACCACCTTTCAATTCCCTGATTGCTTTCCTTTATTCTTGGCATCTTGCTTCTTCTTGCTTCTTCTTTCTTTCAGCTGGTCTTCAGTCCCAAATCTCTCCTCATCCCATAGTCCAGCATCCACCAAGTGTTGCTTCATTCTCTCTTGCTTGCTTTTTGCTTGAGTTCTATGGAAATCCATGAGTTCAGTGCATTCTTGATATGGTTTGATTCCTCTGCTTAATAGTGGCATGCTACGGGTTAGGTAGTGGTGCACAGAATTGTAATCACACTTTTCACAACTCTGGTACAACTGACCAGCAAGTGCACTGGGTCGTCCAAATAAAAAAAAACCTTACGCGAGGTTGAAACAATTGGAGAAACCAATGATCATTGAAGAAAAAGGAGACGAGGTTCAAAATTTAGGAGATGTGGAACCACCATGGGAGTATCAACAACCTCCGGAGCATATCAAAGTTGAAGAATATGAAGAGGTTGATCAAGAGATAGACTCAATCATCAATGACTTTTTATCTAAAGTCGAATCATCTCCCATTAGGTGTAAAGTTGAAGTTATTGAAGACAACTCCAAGCCAAGTAATATGGGTGACCTTGTTGAAGACCCTTCCATTGGATGTGAAGGTGATAGTGAATTGAACTTCACACAACCTTCAAAGCTTGACTTGATTGATGACGAGGAGGAATTGGAAGAAGTTGATAAGCAAGAAGAAATTGAAAGGAGCTGTCAAGAGGTGGAAACAACTAAGGAAGAGCCTAAGGGAGCAACCCTCGCATTGTCGAAGTGTGGGGAGGCTCTCCCTCCTAAATCACCATCCAACACAATATTCAAGTGGATAACATTCTTACCTTTAAGTTTCACTGTCTTACTTGAATATGGGTTGATTAAAACAGATGGGCAACTTAGAGCTCTTTGTGGAGTCAATAGTAAGAGGGAGTTGTGCAGTGGTTAAAAGTGTGGTATTCGGCTCACTAATGTCACAACTTCAAGGCATAGGGACTATGATTGGATGAATGCTACTTTGTGTGGGTATAGGATGAGATTTTGGTGTGCTAAAGAGAATTCTATGTGTCAACCACCCGGATGGAAGAATCATAACAATCAACTTAAAGACGGGTGCGAAGATAATATATGTGACCCCAGATCGTGTTTAGTGAACCACCTGTGGGACCTCATATCTTGGGTCGAACTTCACCCAAGCTTGGTGAAAAAGGTTGGAAATTCTGTCAACCACTTGAGAAGCGAAGATCCTTGGAGATTCAAGGATGAGTACAAACACAAGCCACCATGACAAAGGGCCCCCCAAATGTCCAACTTAAGGACTTAAAATAAAAATGCTAGGTGGGGGACACCCCACCATGGTAAACTCTATCCACTCTCTTGTAGTTTGCTTAATAAGTGATTTGAGTTGTCATTGTAGGTAGTTTTCTATTCATATAGTTGCTTTAATAATTGGGTTGCTAGTTGCTTGTGATGCAAGCTTTCCTTACTTGTATTTGAAAAACCTTTCAAGAACCAAAATTTTTGTAAATTTTCATTTTTGTTCGGTTTTGATTTATAGGTAGTGTTAGGTTGATTTTAGCTATTTTTTGTGTTTCTGAAAAAAAAAAGGGAGCAGGGGCGCGTGCGCACGTTGCACACGCACGCGTCGATCAGCGAACAAAACCCCATTCACAACTCCAGAGAGTTGGGCAAACCTTGCGCAAACATTGAGCGTGGGGCATAAGGGGATACACGCGTACGCGTAAATGCACGTACGCGTCAATGCACCAACACAGATTTACCTCATATTACCCGAGAGTTGTGCGACTGTGGCGCGAGCATTATGCTTCTCGTGCAAGCCTCAGCAGACGCGGGCGCGCGCAGTACGCGTACGCATTGAAACGCCCCCTTCCCACCCACGCATGCGCACACATCGCGCTTCCGTGTCAATCCCCTCTTCGTACCATCCACGCACACGCGTACAGGACACATACGTGTGGATTCAAAAACACTAACCCCATCCACGCGAGAACCCTAACATCGCGTCCCTCACATCTCCTTTTCCTCTAAACGTTCCCTTTCTCCCTTCCCTCCATAAATACAGTGCCACCCCAAGACACCCTCATCTGCCTCTGTCCGGCGACCCATCGTCACCGCCGGCCACCCCGTCCTCTCCCTCTCTTCCTACTTCTCTTCTTCTCTCCTCCGTCGCTCTCCACTCACCTCTGCCTCTCTTGTCTCACTCTCCGCCGTAACCCCCTTCTTCCTCCACCCAGCACCGCCACGCGCCCCCACTGCTGCTGGCGACATGCGAAACCACCACCATCACCACAACCTTTTCTCCTCTCTTTCCCTATTCTACCCCTTTCTACTCTGACCATCACTCTCCTTCTCTGCCCCTGTGCCACTCTCTGTTCTTCAGCTCTACTCCATGACTCTTCCCTCTCTGCGTAGCCGCAAGCTCCGCCACCACCACTCCTGGGCGGCACTGCAATCCCTCACCCTCTCACCTTTCCATTCCCATTTCTGTCCTACTACCCCTCAGGTTCTCCCCCTGCCTTATGCTGTAACAACCCTGATTTTTGAGTACGCGAGATCTTTTCTGAATGCACAGAATCCTCCGGAAGGTCAGTAAAAGGAACACCTCTGCTATATCATCAATCATCTCAATCCTCATTGTCATTATGTCATATTTAAGCTAGAACCTTTTCTGAGGCAAGCTCGATAATGCAATCACGAAGAACCTAGTTTTTGAACCGTATCGGTTTGGAGTTTTGATTCTAATTTTTGTAAATACTCTTAGTTTGATGAACTAGACTCGATTCATGAGAGAAGAGAGATAATAGTATAATATTATCATTATATTAGTATTAGAAGATGCTTGAATGATATTATAAGGTTACCTGGTCTGTTTTAGTTAAACATAGGAAATTGGTTTAACCAGGTTTATAGTTTACTAATGCAGCTTAGCACCAGCACTCTCTGATGACTTTAGAAATGCTAAGGCTTCATCATAGATTTTCTATTCTCATAATAAATATGTTACTAGTGTCATATATTCTAGTAGCTCAGAAAATAATTTTTAGAGATGTTTTTACAAGTTTTCCGATACACCTGGTTTTAGTAGTTATACACCAGAGATATTTTAATATTATTTTAACCCACCTTCAAGCCAACCAATCACAACTCACCTTACACCCCCAAGACCTCAAAGGCTGCCTCATTTGCTCATTGTGGCCGAAAATCATCAAGAGAAAAAGGAGAGAAAAGTTCTTAGTTCCAAATCTTCAAAGCTTGATTTCTTCTGAACTAAAACTCAAATCAAAATTCCGATTTCACCAAAATGATCATTTCTTCTTTCTCTACATAACCATATAACATATCAAGGCTGGAAATAAGGTGAGATGGCTGTCTCCCTCCCTCTTCAATTCGGTTTTCAAGGAAAACCATACAAAACATGTGTTTTCTTGATGTTTTTCCTTAGGAATCATGCTTAACTTGACTTGAGGGCCAAGAAACGTGAATTTACATCAAGTATAAGGTTAGAAATCAGTTCCTAACATGTTGAGTGAGATTTTGTTAGTTGAGGGTTTTTGGATTTAAATTTGTTCTTGATGTGATTTAGGAGGAAAAAGTGCTTTAAGAACACTTCAAAGAGTAACCGGATTTGGAGCAGCAAATCAAGGTAAGGTTTGACAAAATTAATCTTGATTGATTGTGTTTGAGTTGTGTGATTATGATATGATTTGGATGTGCTTGAAATTGATGGTTTATATGAGTGATTCTTGCTGAAATTTTGGTAAAAATTTGATGAAATTTGATGATATTCAACTTTGAACTTATGTTCTTCATGGCTGCTAGAAAAACGAAACCATAGGCCCTAAATCAGGGTTCAATTTGTGTTAAAATCATGTAGAAAAGATGGGGTTTTAGTGGCTAGGAATTTATCTTGAATTATGGTAAAAATCGGTTGCTGAAAAGACTGAAAAACGGGTAAAAACAGAGAAAGAATCTGAAGAATTTACGAAGAACACTTTGAGTTTGGTGAAGAACAATGAAGAAAACCTTTTAGATCTTAAAAAGGACAAGGTTGTAATTATTTTGGTGTTTGAGGGGTTATTTTGTAATTTCTGAAGTTAGGGTGGTTAAAGTAGAAATATTAAAAGTTACGGGTGGTAAAAAGTGAATTTTAAAGGTTAAAAGTTAAAGTGGGGTAATTTTCAAAATTTTAATGATAAAATAATAAATAATAATAAAATATTAAATAATAATATTTAATTAAAAATAATATTTTAATAAAAATAATAAAATAACGCGAAAAAGGCAGTTTTCTATAAAAGCTTTAGAAAGACAACTTTAAGCCCAGAATCTTATAATTACCTTCATAAAACACTTAGGGAGTGGTAAGAACATATTAGTGAGGCAAAGATAAATGAAAGATAAAAAGTTGAAGAAAAGACAAAAATCAAAGGAAAAGTCTGTAAAGTTTTAATGACAGAAAACAGACAGAGATTAGTAAACGAACTAGGGTAACATAGTTAGTCCTTGAGTTGCAACTAGGGTTAGGTATTATATGAAAAGTTAAACTATTTTAGTATAGACTTAATGAACCTATACTTGGGGCAGAATAACTATTCATACCGAAATTTACATAAGCTTTAAATACACATGTTAAACAGAGAAATCAGAGCAGAATAAAGTAACACAGAGCACAGAGTAACCAGAGTAAAGTAAAGAGATACAAAGAGAAAAGAATAATATGATAAAGAGAAATGGTTTGAGCCAGGATATTGTAAAAGTGAAAGATGTAAAGTTTGTACAGTATGATTGAACAGAGAAAGAAAGAGGTACTGCATAAGAATGTGAAAATGATGATGAATAATGAGAATGATGATGCATGATGATAATGAGAATGATTATGTAATGATCTGCTGTGTGAAGGCAGTCAGATAGATAGTGGTACAACCACAGAACGTTTTCCAGTGTTACACAGCTATTGAGAGCTGTACCTACAACTGATAACCTGGGATCACTTGCAGAGGATATTAATTCATACACGGCTAGAATGCCGCACCTGTAAGGCAAGGATTGCTTACAGAGAATATGATTTCATACACGGCTGGAATGCCGCCACCTGTAAGGCAGAGTTTGCTTATAGAGGATATGACGCATACATCGGTTAGTGAGAACTGTACCTATGCTGACTGGAAAATCATACCCGTTTCAGCTACTTCGGGTTACGTTGGGAGCGGGTAGAAACCGACAAATGAGCTCATTACCTGCGCTAGGGCTAGACATGCATCATACTTGGTTGCGCATTTCCTTTGTTATGATTGTGGTATGAATGTATGCTTTCCTTGTTTGTATTCCATTCTCTGCGCTTGTGTTATTTTCTTGAATTCTTCTGTTTGTGTTCTGTTTTCTATTTTCTCTATTTCCTCTATTTATCTTCATCTTCTATTTACTGCTTTTTGTATTTTGCTATTCGTTTGCAAAACAACATATAATTAATGAACTTAACTAATAACCCCGACCCTACTAAGAACTCCCCAGTTCTTACCCCTTCTCTCTCCCTTCCCCCTTCAGATGGAAGCATGAGTAACCTTCCATAGTTTGCTGATGATCGTTCCAAAAAAGGATTCCGCTCTAGGTAGTCTTCTGAGTCTAGGGTGAATCTCGTTTTCGATTTATATGTATATAATCTGAGACCAGCCAATGTCTGCACCCCGTTTGTACGTGAACTTTAACCTAAATCCTGTGTACGAGACTCCTGTTGTGTGGCTACTTGATGAGGTACCCGAGAGACGTTATATGGCAATGTCTGATCGTGCAGAGGAGTAACAAATGATGTTCTACCTTTTGATGATGTTCCACCTGACTTGAGTTTTGAAGACTTAGAACGTACTTTCCCTCGCTTTAGTAGTTTAGAGGGACTAGGTGAGTATAGAGTCTAGACTAGCCTGGATGCCAGCTTGGGGACTTCTTGAACAGGTCAGGGCCTGGGATGTTGTATGTATATATATGTATATAGTTATTATCTAGCTATATCTAGGGATGTTCTAACTAGCAGTCTATACTCTAATAAAGGCTAAATCACTGAATGTTGTCTACTACTTGTGATGTATTTATGTGTGGTTATATATAACTGTTTTACCTGTTATTATTTGTGAATTGATTATAAATGATTATGTTTATTAATTCAAACGTTTTCAAAAAAAAAGTACCTCGCAAACTAACTACGTTTTTAACAACGAATCAGGCTCATATAATAAATAATAAATAATAAATACGATGACAAATTGGTAGCACTCAGTTTCCGGTGTGTCCTAGGTGTACTGAAAATTAAGTCGTTACAAATGCTCTATTCTTTGCTTTCATTTAGTAATTTTGTTGGTTAATGTTAGATTAAATTACCTGTCTGGATTTTGTTTGCTAGGTTAGATAGATATGTATGCTGTTACATAGTTAGGTTGTGGTTAGAGGATTCTAGGCCTGATAAGCGCTCCGTTCCTGTTTATTTTCTGAATGTAAACTACTTGGTTACTGTTTGGTGATGTCTATATACATATTGTTACTGCTATGCTGCGTCAACGCTACCTTGCTGCACTTTACTTGTGAGATTGAGCTTGCTGCTGCCTGAACTTATGCTTTGATATATCATATGTGTTAATTTGCTGCTTTTCGCTATCCGGGAACGTCCAATTTACTGGCGGAATGCTGCCCAAATTTTTAGAAATTTTTTGGGTTTTAAACTTGCTACCTAGAATTGAACTTGACACTTTTAGAATTGAGTTTTCCTTGACCTGCACCAAGTTCAATTCTTAGGTGACTTGGATTGGCATTTTCGTGTCCATTTTGCTTCATGTGATGTGCACTGAACCTTCATATGCCTTCACTTCTCAAGTTAAATAAAATGTTTTTTGACTCATACTAAGCTCACCATTTAATTTTGACTTGCATTTTTCTTGAATATGGTTCATTCTTTTGCAATAATTGGTGCATTCCACTTGTGTAGCCCTTTCAATTCAAATTGGTTCTTAACTCGTTTTAGTTACACAAAGTGCATATTTCACTCTTTCTATATCAATTATTGCACATTTAGTGACCATGGGCATTGTTGATGAACCGTTTTTCTCTTATATGCCTTTATGCAATTTCATATTTCATCATCAATGACTTGCATCATCCTCATGATCGTGGGTATGCTTGTCTTTACACGCTTGTTTGGGCTTCTCTTGGTTAAGTACCATCATTGTCATCCCACTTATATATGACCTAGTTTTCTAACTTTTTGACCTTGTTAACATTCTAACTTGTTAACATTTTAACTCTCTTTTTGTTTTTTTCACTAACACTCACATTCTTTTGGGCATGATGACTATGGTTGCTTAACAAACAAGCATTCTGTTATCAGTACATGACATCTTGGTTGTAATTGATTTGAATTTTGTATGCTCTTTGCTTGCATTCCAAGTTCTGATTCTTTTGCCTCACTTCATGAATATGTCAAGATTCTTGCCTTTTGTATATGCTTAATGCTATGCTTTGTTTTTCCCTATGTGAGTTAATTGTTTATATCCCGTATGTCTGCTTTTCAGGATGGCCGATAGAGGAAAATTCAAGGTTACCTCTAGAAAGCAAAAGAGACCTCAGCCCTCCACTCTTTCTCCTTACTATGACTATGCCAAGAACCCTCTTAATGATGAGGATAAAGCCAACCAGCAGATGCCGCCTACAGAAGCGTATAGGTTTCCTAACCTATACTGCGAGCTCAATTTCCCGACATATCGGAAGAAGAATCTGAATATAGAGAAGAAACTGGTCCTCCCAACTGACGTGCGGCGAGCCATTACGACACGTATTCAGGGGATGGGCACGGGCTTTATTGGTAGGGAGCTAGGCAGGGTGAACTCGTCCTGGTTGAAGGAATTTTACTGTAACTTCTTTAGACACACCCTCGAGTCAGTGCACCTGCGAGACGGGCAGATATTGATTACGGAGGTGGCTATTGAGGATAGACTCCGCTATCTACCTAGGACCGGTACTACAGATGCCATTGAGAAGGCAAAAGTGGCTATACATTGCATGACCTTCGATTATGATGCTCTGAGGGACGTTATTGCAACCCCGGATGCCGCTTGGGTGATGGACATGATAACAAGTCATCTTATGCTAGCTTTTCAAGCATTTTTCACTTGTTTCATTAGGTTTTATGCACTTTCTTGCACAATAAGTGATTTGGAGTGGATTTTCATGATTATGTTAAATCAATCAACTATCATTTTTTTGACACAAAATCATAGGGTTTAAGCTAGAATTAGTTGATTTTAAGAATGAATTAGAAACTTTGTGAATTTAGTGATACTTTGACATGTTTGTGTTGTTGCTTGCAGATGAAGAAATGATAAAGAAAAGAAAGAACCAGGAAAGTGTTGCATTACCAAAGCGTGGCAATTCATTAAGGCAACGCTAAGCTTGGAAATGAAGACCAGCATCTGGTGGACGAATTTGTGTTCCATGTTCTTTGTACTTGTGTGAGAGTAACAATATATAATTGTATTGAATCCTCATTGTGGCTCTATGTGTGGACACAACTCCGTTCAACTAACCAGCAAGTGCACTGGGTCGTCCAAGTAATACCTTACGTGAGTAAGGGTCGAATCCCACCGAGATTGTTGGTATGAAGCAAGCTATGGTCACCTTGCAAATCTCAGTCAGGCGGATTTAAACATGATATTTTATTAGATTCAAATAAACAATAAAAGGGATAGAGATACTCATGTAAATCATTGGTAGGAATTTCAGATAAGCGAATGGAGATGCTTTTCGTTCCTCTGAACCTCTGCTTTCCTGCTATCTTCATCCAATCAGTCTTACTCCTTTCCATGGCTGGCTTTATGTGATACATCACCACTGTCAATGGCTACTTTCGGTCATCTCACGGGAAAATGATCCAATGCCCTGTCACGGCACGGCTAATCGTCTGGAGGCATCACCCTTGTCAATGGCTTCATCTTATCCTCTCAGTGAATAATATGCTCACGCACCCTGTCACGGCACGGCTATTCCTCTGTCGGTTCTCGATCATGCTGGAATAGGATTTACTATCCTTTTGCGTCTGTCACTAACGCCCTGCAATCACGAGTTAGGAGCTCGTCACAGTCATTCAATCGTTGAATCCTACTCGGAATACCACAGACAAGGTTTAGACCTTCCGGATTCTCTTGAATGCCACCATCATTCTAGCTTACGCCACGAAGATTCCGGTTAGGAGATCTAAGAGATACTCATTCTAGCTTAATTCATGTAGAACAAAAGTGTTTGTCAGGCACGCGTTCATAAGGGGGAAGGATGATGAGCGTCACACATAATCATCACCTTCATCACGTTCTTGGGTGCGAATGGATATCTTAGAAGCGAAATAAGAAGAATTGAATAGAAAACAGTAGTACTTTCATTAATCTTTGAGGAACAGCAGAGCTCCACACCTTAATCTATGGAGTGTAGAAACTCTACCGTATGGAATACATAAGAGAAGGTCCAGGCATGGCCGTGTGGCCAGCCCCCATGGTCTAAGAACAATGCGTTCAAAGATGCCTAATACAATAGTAAGAGGTCCTATTTATAATAAACTAGTCACTAGGGTTTACATGAGTAAGTAATTGATGCATAAATCCACTTCCGGGGCCCACTTGGTGTGTGCTTGGGCTTGGGCTTGAGTGTTACACGTGCAGAGGCCATTTGTGGAGTTGAACGCCAGTTTTTGTGCCAGTTTGGGCGTTCAACTCTGGTTTTGGATCCTTTTCTGGCGCTGGACGCCAGATTTGGGCAGAAGGCTGGCGTTGAACGCCAGTTTACGTCGTCAATTCTTGGCCAAAGTATGGACTATTATATATTTCTGGAAAGCCCTGGATGTCTACTTTCCAACGCAATTTAAAGCGCGCCATTTCGAGTTCTGTAGCTCCAGAAAATCCACTTTGAGTGCAGGGAGGTCAGAATCCAACAGCATCAGCAGTCCTTTTTCAACCTCTGAATCTGATTTCTGCTCAAGTCCCTCAATTTCAGCCAGAAAATACCTGAAATTACAGAAAAACACACAAACTCATAGTAAAGTCCAGAAATGTGAATTTAACACAAAATCTATTAAAAACATCCCTAAAAGTAACTAGATCCTACTAAAAACATACTAAAAACAATGTCAAAAAGCGTATAAATTATCCGCTCATCACAACACCAAACTTAAATTGTTGCTTGTCCCCAAGCAACTGCAAATCAAAATAGGATAAAAAGAATAGAATATACTATAAATTCCAAACTATCAATGAAACAGAGCTTCAATCATATGAGCGGGACTTATAGCTTTTTGTCTCTTGAATAGTTTTGGCATCTCACTTTATCTATTGAGGTTCAGAATGATTGGAATCTATAGGAACTTCAGATTTCGAATAGTGTTATTGACTCTCTTAGTTCAGTATGATGATTCTTGAACACAGCTTCTTTATGAGTCTTGGCCGTGGCCCTAAGCACTTTATTTTCCAGTATTACCACCGGATACATAAATGCCACAGACACATAATTGGGTGAACCCTTTCAGATTGTGACTCAGCTTTGCTAAAGTCCCCAATTAGAGGTGTCCAGGGTTCTTAAGCACACTCTTTTTTTTTTTTGCTTTGGACCTCGACTTTAACTGCTCAGTCTCAAGTTTTCACTTGACACCTACACGCCACAAGCACATGGTTAGGGACAGCTTGGTTTAGCCGCTTAGACCAGGATTTTATTCCTTTAGGCCCTCCTATCCACTGATGCTCAAAGCCTTGGGATCCTTTTTATTTCCCTTGCCTTTTGGTTTTAAGGGTTATTGGCTTTTTGCTCTTGCCTCTTGGTTTTAAGAGCTTTGGCTTTTTCTGCTTGCTTTTTCTTTTTCTTTCTATAATTTTTTTTTTTCGCCTATTTTTTTTTTCTGCAAGCTTTGTTCTTTGCTGCTTTTTCTTGCTTCAAGAATCATTTTTATGATTTTTCAGATTATCAAATAACATGTCTCCTAGTCATCATTCTTTCAAGAGCCAACATATTTAACATTCTTAAACAACAACTTCAAAAGATATATGCACTGTTCAAGCATACATTCAGAAAACAAGAAGCATTGTCACCACATCAATATAATTAAACTAAGTTCAAGGATAAATTCAAAACTCATGTACTTCTTGTTCTTTTGATTTAAAACATTTTTTTTTAAGAGAGGTGATGGATTCATAGGACATTTATAACTTTAAGACATAGTTACTACTACTAATGATCATGTAATGAAGACACAAACATAGATAAGCACATAACATAGAAAATGAAAAATAGAGAAAGTAAGAACAAGGAATGAGTCCACCTTAGTGATGTCCTTGAGCTCTTCTATGTATCTTCCTTGTCTTTGCTGCTCCTCCTTCATTGCTTTTAGATCTTCTCTGATTTCATGAAGGATGATGGAGTGCTCTTGATGTTCCACCCTTAGTTGCTTCCAATAATTGTGTGGAAGAAAATGTATCCCCTGAGGTATCTCAGGGATCTCTTGATTTGCAGTCAAATGTTCTACCACTGAGCTATAGACCCTTGATGGAAGCTTTTGTCTTCCCTTTCCTCTTTCTAGAGGCTTCTCTAGCCTTAGGTGCCATCAATGGTTATGGAAAAAAACAAAAAAGCTATGCTTTTTACCACACCAAACTTAGAATGTTGCTCGCCCTCGAGCAAAAGAAGAAAGAATAGAAGAAGAAGAGGATATGGAGGAGATGGATGGCTGTGTGTATTCGGCCATATGGGTGGGATTGGGTGGGGAAGAGATGTTGAATTTTTGAAGGTAAGTGGGTGTATGGGTGTGAGTGGTAAATGGAAGACAGAAGGGATGAGTGTTTATTGGGAATAGAGGATGATTGAGAAGAGAGAAGAGAGTGAGTGGAGGTAGGTGGGGATCCTGTGGGGTTCACAGATCCTGAGGTGTCAAGGCATTTACATCCCTGCACCAATTTAGGCATGTAAAATGCCCTTGCACACAACTCTGGGCGTTCAGCGCCAGGTTGGTGCCCATTTTGGGCGTTCAACGCCCCTTTGCTGCCATTTCTGGCGTTGAACGCCAGAACCATGCTTGTTCTGGGCGTTCAGCGCCAGGATGCTCCCATTCTGGGCGTTCAGCGCCAGAACTATGCTCTGTTCTGGCGTTTGAACGCCAGACAGATGCTCCTCCAGGGTGTGATTTTTCTTTTGCTGTTTTTGATTCCGTTTTTGAATTTTTTGTTTATTTTGTGACTCCACATGATCATGAACCTAAGAAAACATGAAAAACAATAAAAATAAAAATTAGATAAACATTGGGTTGCCTCCCAACAAGCGCTTCTTTAATGTCAATAGCTTGACAGTGGGCTCTCATGGAGCCTCACAGATGTGCAGAGCTTTGTTGAGACTCTCCAACACCAAACTTAGAGTTTGGATATGGGAGTTCAACACCAAACTTAGAGTTTGGTTGTGGCCTCCCAACACCAAACTTAGAGTTTGACTGTGGGGGCTCTGGTTGACTCTGCTTGGAGAGAAGCTTTTCCTGCTTCCTCTCCATGGTTGCAGAGGGAGATCCTTGAGTTTTGAATACAAGGGAGTTCTCATTCCATTGAAGGACTATTTCACCTCTGTCAACATCAATCACAGCTCTTGCTGTGGCCAGGAAAGGTCTTCCTAGGATGATGGATTCATCCTCTTCCTTTCCAGTATCCAGGACTATGAAATCAGCAGGTATGTAAAGGCCCTCAACCTTTACTAATACATCTTCTACTTGTCCATAAGCCTGTTTTTTTTGAGCTGTCTGCCATCTCTAGTGAGATTTTAGCAGCCTGCACCCCATAGATTCCCAGTTTTTCTATTACAGAGAGGGGCATGAGGTTTATCCCTGAACCAAGGTCACACAGAGCTTTAAAGATCATGGTGCCTATGGTACAAGGGATTATGAACTTTCCAAGATCCTGTCTCTTCTGAGGCAATGTCAGTTGATCCAGATCACTTAGTTCATTGATGAACAAGGGAGGTTCAACTTCCCAAGCATCAATGCCAAATAATTTGGCATTCAGCTTCATGATTGCACCAAGAAACTTGGCAGTTTGCTCTTCAGTAACATCCTCATTCTCTTCAGAAGAGGAATACTCATCAGAGCTCATGAAGGGCATAAGGAGGTTCAATGGAATCTCTATGGTCTCTAGATGAGCCTCAGAGTCCTTTGGTTCCTCAGAGGGAAGCTCCTTATTGATCACTGAACGTCCCAGGAGGTCTTCCTCCTTGGGATTCACGTCCTTTCCTCTCCTCACAGGTTCGGCCATGGCGCTTATGTCAATGGCCTTGCACTCTCCTTTTGGGTTCTCTTCAGTGTTGCTTGGGAGAGTACTAGGAGGGATTTCAGTGATCCTTTTACTCAGCTGGCCCACTTGTGCTTCCAGATTTCTAATGGAAGACCTTGTTTCATTCATGAAACTTACAGTGGCCTTAGATAGATCAGAGACTAGATTTGCTAAATTAGAAGCATTTTGTTCAGAGTTCTCTGTCTGTTGCTGAGTTGATGATGGAAAAGGTTTGCTATTGCTAAACCTGTTTCTTCCACCATTATTAAAGCCTTGTTGGGGCTTTTGATCCTTCCATGAGAAATTTGGATGATTTCTCCATGTTGAGTTATAGGTGTTTCCATAAGGTTCACCTAAGTAATTTACCTCTGCTATTGCAGGGTTCTCAAGATCATAGGCTTCTTCTTCAGAAGAGGCCTCTTGAGTACTGTTGGATGCAGCTTGCATTCCATGCAGACTCTGAGAAATCATATTGACTTTCTGAGTCAATATTTTGTTCTGAGCCAATATGGCATTCAGAGTATCAACTTCAAGAACTCCCTTCTTCATAGGCGTCCCATTACTCACAGGATTCCTTTCAGAAGTGTACATGAACTGGTTATTAGCAACCATGTCAATGAGTTCTTGAGCTTCTGCAGGCGTTTTCTTTAGGTGAATGGATCCACCTACAGAAGTGTCCAGTGATATCTTTGATAGCTCAGATAAACCATCATAGAATATATCTAGGATGGTCCATTCTGAAAGCATGTCAGAAGGACACTTTTTGGTCAACTGTTTGTATCTTTCCCAAGCTTCATAGAGGGATTCACCTTCTTTCTGTCTGAAGGTTTGAACATCAGCTCTAAGCTTGCTCAGCTTTTGAGGAGGAAAGTACTTGGCTAAGAAAGCCGTGACCAGCTTATCCCAAGAGTTCAGGCTGTCTTTGGGTTGAGAATCCAACCATAATCTAGCTCTGTCTCTTACAGCAAAAGGGAAAAGCATGAGCCTGTAGACTTCAGGATCTACTCCATTGGTCTTAACAGTATCACATATCTGTAAGAATTCAGTTAAGAACTGAAAAGGATCTTCAGATGGAAGTCCATGAAACTTGCAGTTCTGCTGCATCAGAGAAACTAATTGAGGTTTCAGCTCAAAATTGTTTGCTCCAATGGCAGGAATGGAGATGCTTCTTCCATGTAAAGTGGAATTAGGTGCAGTAAAGTCACCAAGCATCTTCCTTATATTATTATTATTTTCGGCTGCCATCTCCTCTTCCTGTTCAAAAATTTTTGAAAGGTTTTCTCTGGATTGTTGTATTTTAGCTTCTCTTAATTTTCTCTTCAGAGTCCTTTCAGGTTCTGGATCTGCTTCCACAAGAATGTTCTTATCCTTGCTCCTGCTCATATGACAAGGAAGAATGGACAGAAAAATGATAATAATAATAATAGAGATCCTTTATACCATAGTATAGGGATCCCTATGTGAGTAGAAGAAGAGGGGGAGACAAAAAATGTAATATAATGGAAGAAACACAACTGTGAGGAGGCTAGATATGTGAGATGAGATGTTAGGATATGAATGAATAAATAGGATGAGATGGGAGAGGGAGAATTTTCGAAAATTAGTTTGAAAAAGAGTTAGTGATTTTTGAAAAATGGTTTTTGAAAAATGTTAGAAATTTTCAAAAAAAAATTTTTTTTTTTTTCGAAAATTTTTTAAATCAAAAATAAAAATAAAAATAATTAGTTAATTAAAAAGAAATTTTTGAAAAAGAGGGAGATATTTTCGAAAATTGAGAGAGAGAGAGTTAGTTAGGTGGTTTTGAAAAAGTTAAGAAACAAACAAAAAGTTAGTTAGTTAGTTGAAACAACTTTTGAAAAGATAGGAAGTTAGGAAGTTAGAAAAGATATTTTGAAAAGATATTTTTGAAAAAGATAAGATAAGAAGATATTTTTGAAAAGATATGATAAAATTTGTTTTGAAAAAGATTTGATTTTTAAAATCACAATTAATGACTTGATTCATAAGAAATCACAAGATATGATTCTAGAACTTAAAGTTTGAATCTTTCTTAACAAGCAAGTAACAAACTTCAAATTTTTGAATCAAAACATTAATTGATTATGTTATTTTCGAAAATTTGGTATAAAAATAAGAAAAAGATTTTTGAAAAATATTTTTGGAATTTTTGAAAATAACTAAGAAATTTGAAAAAGATTTGATTTTTGAAAAAGATTTTGAAAAAGATAAGATTTTCAAATTGAAAATTTGATTTGACTCATTGGCAACAACTTGATTTTTAAAAATTTTTGAAAAAGTCAACTCAAATTTTCGAATTTGATGAGAGAAAAAGGGAAAGATATTTTTTTGATTTTTTGAATTTTTATGAAAACATGAAAAATATGCAATGCATGAAATTTTTAGATGAAAACAATGAATGCATGCATGAATGATATGAATGTCAAGATGAACACCAAGAACACTATGAAGAACATGATGAACATCAAGAACATATTTTTGAAAAATTTTTAATGCAAAGAAAACATGCAAGACACCAAACTTAGAATTCTTTAATGCTTAGACACTAAGAATTCAAGAATGCATATGATAAACATGAAAAGACACAAAACAAAAAATCATCAAGATCAAACAAGAAGACTTACCAAGAACAACTTGAAGATCATGAAGAACACTATGAATGCATGAAATTTTCGAAAAATGCAAGATGCATATGCAAGTGACACCAAACTTATAATGTGACTCAAGACTCAAACAAGAAACAGAAAATATTTTTGATTTTTATGATTTTCTAATTTTTTTGGATTTTTATTTTATATTTTTCGAAAATTAAAAGGAAAAATAAGGATTCCAAAATTTTTAATATGAATTCCAGGAATCTTGCATTGTTAGTCTAAAGCTTCAGTCCAGGAATTAGACATGGCTCACTAGCCAGCCAAGCTTTCAAAGAAAGCTCCAGTCCAAAATACTAGACATGGCCAATGGCCAGCCAAGCTTCAGCATTTAACACCAGAGTATATTGATCTTGATAATAAATTGCTGCTCATCATTTACCAAGTATGTAAGTTACCTCTGATGGTTTGGAAGCCTCAGTCCAAAAGAATTTAGACATGGCTTTACAGCCAGCCAGGCTTCACATGCTTCATGAAACACTAGAATTCATTCTTAAAAATTTTGAATAAAATTTTTGAAAACATTTTAATTTTTTTTCGAAAACATATGAGAGATTTTTGAAAATATTTTTGAAAGATTTTTTTTTTTTTTGAAAACAAAATAAAAAGAAAATTACCTAATCTGAGCAACAAGATGAACCGTCAGTTGTCCAAACACGAACAATCCCCGCCAACGGCGCCAAAAACTTGGTGGACGAATTTGTGTTCCATGTTCTTTGTACTTGTGTGAGAGTAACAATATATAATTGTATTGAATCCTCATTGTGGCTCTATGTGTGGACACAACTCCGTTCAACTAACCAGCAAGTGCACTGGGTCGTCCAAGTAATACCTTACGTGAGTAAGGGTCGAATCCCACGGAGATTGTTGGTATGAAGCAAGCTATGGTCACCTTGCAAATCTCAGTCAGGCGGATTTAAACATGATATTTTATTAGATTCAAATAAACAATAAAAGGGATAGAGATACTCATGTAAATCATTGGTAGGAATTTCAGATAAGCGAATGGAGATGCTTTTCGTTCCTCTGAACCTCTGCTTTCCTGCTATCTTCATCCAATCAGTCTTACTCCTTTCTATGGCTGGCTTTATGTGATACATCACCACTGTCAATGGCTACTTTCGGTCATCTCACGGGAAAATGATCCAATGCCCTGTCACGGCACGGCTAATCGTCTGGAGGCATCACCCTTGTCAATGGCTTCATCTTATCCTCTCAGTGAATAATATGCTCACGCACCCTGTCACGGCACGGCTATTCATCTGTCGGTTCTCGATCATGCTGGAATAGGATTTACTATCCTTTTGCGTCTGTCACTAACGCCCTGCAATCGCGAGTTAGGAGCTTGTCACAGTCATTCAATCATTGAATCCTACTCGGAATACCACAGACAAGGTTTAGACCTTCCGAATTCTCTTGAATGCCGCCATCATTCTAGCTTACGCCACGAAGATTCCGGTTAGGAGATCTAAGAGATACTCATTCTAGCTTAATTCATGTAGAACAGAAGTGTTTGTCAGGCACGCGTTCATAAGGGGGAAGGATGATGAGCGTCACACATAATCATCACCTTCATCACGTTCTTGGGTGCGAATGGATATCTTAGAAGTGAAATAAGAAGAATTGAATAGAAAACAGTAGTACTTTCATTAATCTTTGAGGAACAGCAGAGCTCCACACCTTAATCTATGGAGTGTAGAAACTCTACCGTATGGAATACATAAGTGAAGGTCCAGGCATGGCCGTGTGGCCAGCCCCCATGGTCTAAGAACAATGCGTTCAAAGATGCCTAATACAATAGTAAGAGGTCCTATTTATAATAAACTAGTCACTAGGGTTTACATGAGTAAGTAATTGATGCATAAATCCACTTCCGGGGCCCACTTGGTGTGTGCTTGGGCTTGGGCTTGAGTGTTACACGTGCAGAGGCCATTTGTGGAGTTGAACGCCAGTTTTTGTGCCAGTTTGGGCGTTCAACTCTGGTTTTGGATCCTTTTCTGGCGCTGGACGCCAGATTTGGGCAGAAGGCTGGCGTTGAACGCCAGTTTACGTCGTCAATTCTTGGCCAAAGTATGGACTATTATATATTGCTGGAAAGCCCTGGATGTCTACTTTCCAACGCAATTGGAAGCGCGCCATTTCAAGTTCTGTAGCTCCAGAAAATCCACTTTGAGTGCAGGGAGGTCAGAATCCAACAGCATCAGCAGTCCTTTTTCAACCTCTGAATCTGATTTCTGCTCAAGTCCCTCAATTTCAGCCAGAAAATACCTGAAATTACAGAAAAACACACAAACTCATAGTAAAGTCCAGAAATGTGAATTTAACACAAAATCTATTAAAAACATCCCTAAAAGTAACTAGATCCTACTAAAAACATACTAAAAACAATGTCAAAAAACGTATAAATTATCCGCTCATCAGCATCCAAGGAGGGCGCTCCATTAAGTGAGCACTACGCTCACTCTAGTGAGCATTTGTGTGCTCTTCAGTAAAGGAAGCAAGGCCAAGACAAGGCTGGTGCTCAATTAAGTGAGCGCTATGCTCACTCTAGTGAGCATTGTCATGCAACAAACCAAGGAAGGCAAGGAGCGCTCAAATGGCGCTCAAAGAAGTGAGCACTATGCTCAAAAGAGGTGAGCATTTTCGAGCTCTCAACTAAGTAAATAAAGGACGCACATCATGCAAAGAGGGGTTCACCAAGGCTCGAAGGTGGAAGCACGCATCAACACTAGACATAGCGCTCATTATTTGAGCACAATGCTCACTTAGTGAGTGCTAGTGAGCATGCTTCACCAAGGAAAGTGAGCACAACACTCACAAAACCGAGCGGAGCACTCCACTGGAGTAGGTCTCCAACTAAAAATTGAACCAAGCCATCTTGGATCCATTTCTTCACAAATCAAAATGGCCCACTCCAAGCTTTGATGATCAAAATAGAAAGTGTATAAATAGGATTAAGTTGGATTTGTAAAGAACCTTTTGCTCATTTTTAGTTTTACATTTAGCTCATTTTTAGTTTTCACTTTTAATTTTCAATTGTTTTCAGGAATTTGGATCTAGTTTACTTTCTGCATTTTCTTTTCTTTTGCAACATCTGCTATCTGTTCTTGGAATTTCAATTGAGATTGAAGAGCTTCATTGATTCAAAATCTGAGAATCATCTTTTATTCTTCTTCTCAATTGTTCTAAGAAATGGATCTAAATTTTCTCTTCTGTTTTAAATTTCATTTTCTTCAGCAATTTGTATTTCTTGCACTTTAAGTTTCTGTAATTTACTTTTCTTGCAATCTAAGTTTTAGTTTATTTACTTTCTTTAACTCTAAGTTTCATGCAATTTAATCTTTCTGCACCTTTAGATTTAGCCAATCCACTTTCTGCACTTTATTTTTCTACTCAATTTACATTCTGCACTTCTATTTACTTGCAATTTAGCTTCTGTCAATCAAAATCATTCAAAATCACTCAATTCATTAACTAAATTCATCACCTAACTAAAATTGCTCAATCCATCAATCCCTGTGGGATCGACCTCACTCTTGTGAGTTATTACTACTTGATGCGACCTGGTACACTTGCCAGTGAGTTTTGTATGGAATCATTTTTCCCTCATCAAGTTTTTGGCACCGTTGCTGGGGATTGATATAGATTGACAATGATTAAGTAAGGTGATAATCTAGATTAAGCACTTTTTCTTTTCTTTTTCTTTGTTTCTAATAAGCACACTAGCTGTTTGAATTTTTGTTTAAGCTAACCATAACCTCACTCTAGCAGTAGAGTGAATTGTTTTTGTTTTCTGGTTTTTGTGTGTGTTTTTCTTGTTGTTGTATGAAAGAGGCAAGGAGAGAGATCCCTACCTTCTGTGATCAAGACGAGAGGACCCTTCGAAGATTAAGAAGAGAAGCAAGAGGAAAAAGTGTTGTTGGAGAGGAAGAATCAGAGGATGAGAACTAAGAGATGGAAGATAATCCATCTAACCCACCTGATGGAGTAGCCAGCAACCATGGCCAACCTCAGAGAAGCGTTTTAGCCTCTTACACCTTCCCCAACCCAAGGCATTGTGGGAGTAGCATCCTTACTCCAAATGTCAATGCAAACAACTTTGAATTGAAGCCTCAGCTCATCACTCTTGTACAGAATAATTGTTCCTATGGAGGAGGCCCTCTGGAAGATCCAAACCAGTACTTATCCACTTTTCTGAGGATTTGTGACACTGTCAAAACTAATGGTGTGCATCCAGATATCTACGAACTGTGGCTGTTTCCATTTTCATTGAGAGACAAAGCTGCTCAATGGTTGGAAGCATTTCCCAGAGAAAGCATCAACAATTGGGAGGATTTGGTAGGCAAGTTTTTCGCTAAATTCTACCCACCTCAGAGGATCATTAGATTGGTGCAGACCTTCACTCAATTGGATGCAGAATCACTCTATGAGGTTTGGAAGAGATATAAAGCCTTGATTAGGAAGTGTCCCCCTGAAATGTTTAATAAATGGGACAAGCTTCAGAACTTCTATGAAGGATTGACACTGAGAGCTCAAGAAGCTTTGGATTATTCAGCAAGAGGATCACTACAACTTATGAAGATAGCTGAAGAGGCCCATCAATACTTCTATGCTCATCAAAGACAACACCAACCAGCTCAAAGGAAAGGAGTATTGGAGTTAGAAGGTGTGGATACCATTTTAGCTCAAAACAAGGTGATGCATCAGCAAATCCAGCAACAAATAGAAATGATGGCAAAGAAGGTTGATAGTTTGCAAGTGGCAGCAGTGAATACCACAAATCAACCACCAGTTGGGTGGGGGCAGAATGAAGAGAGCTATGAAGAACAGCAGCAGGTGATGGTGGAAATTAGATTTCACACCAAAACTCACCGACAAGTGTACCGGATCGCATCAAGTAGTAATTACTCACAAGAGTGAGGTTGATCCCACAGGGATTGATGGATTGAGTAATTTTAGTTAGGTGATGCATTTAGTTAAGCGAACAGTTGATGAATTGAGTGATTTTGATTGACAGAAACTAAATTGCAAGTAAATAGAAGTGCAGAATGTAAATTGAGCAGAAAGATAGAGTGCAGAAGATAAATTGACTGAATCTAAAGGTGCATAAAGGTTAAATTGCATGAAACTTAGAGTGCAAGAAAGTAAATGAACTAAAACTTAAAAAATACAAGAAAAGTAAATAGCTGAAACTTCAAGTGCAAGAAAAGTAAATTTGCTGAATCTAAATTGCTGAGAAATATAAATTGCTTGAAGAGTAAAAGGATTTGGGTGCTGGGATTTGAAATTGAACAAGAAATTGCAAACTAAAGTAAATCAAAAAGCTCTGAGATGTAAGAATCCAGATCTAGATCTCAGTAGCAAGAACAGAAATGGAAAATTTCTTCAAGAGACGAAAGAGCAAGAAAACTTGAGTCAATTGTGAGATTTTTAAAAAGAGATTGAAGATCGAAGAAGAGCAGTGAGATTATAAACTGACCTAAATCTCAATTACTCTCTTGATCAAGCAGAAGACATGTTGCAGAAGAAAATGAAATTGAAAACAGTAAAAGAAACTCATATCTAAGTTCAATAGAATTCCTTAATCTCAATCTAAAAAACCCAAAACAGAAAAGTAGAAGTTGTAGGTAAATGAAATTGAAAACATAAAAAGAAACTCAGATCCAATTCATAAAACAATGGAGAAGAGACGTAAAAGATGATTCTCAAACTTAGAATCAATGAAGCTCTTCAATTTCAATTCATATTCCAAGAACAGATAGTGAAGTTGCAGAAGAAAAGAAAATCCAGAAAGAAAACCAGATCCAATTCCCAAATCCCAAATTCAAAACCAGAGTGAAAACTAAAATTGAGCTAAAAGTAAAATAAAAAAAGAGCAAAAAAAAGGTCCTTTACAAATCAAATTAACTCCTATATATACATTTTCTATTTTGGTCTTCAAATTTTGGAGTGGGATTTTCAAAGTTGGCCTTGAATGAGAAATGGATTCGAAGAAGGATAGGTCCGGTTAGGCTTTGGTTCAATTGAAGTGGAGGTATGGGTCCGATTTTGCTTTGGTTCAAGTTGGTTTGGTGTGTGGGAACCTCCCAGGGAAGCGCTCCGCTTGAATTCTTGAGCGCTACTTTCACTCTGTGCTTTGTCATGTGCCAAGCCTATCTCATAGCGCTCACATTTTGAGCGCTGCGCTCAATTTTTTGAGCGCTACACTCCTTGTCATTGATTGTGTGCCTTGGTTCCTTGGGTTAGAGGCACGAGAAAGTTAAAAAAAGAGAGCGTTGCGCTTGATTTCTTGAGCGCTACTCTTCAGTTTGCTTGGTTGTGTGCCTTGGTTTGAATGCTTTGCTTGGCTTGGAGGCAAAAGAGCACGAAATAGGTTGAAATTTTGAGTGCTGCGCTTGAGTTTTAGAGCGCTACTCTTGGCCCTTGCTTGGTTCCCCTCTTTGAACCTTGGCCAGCGCATTGTGCTTCCTTGCCAAGCTCCATTAAAAAGGTAACAAAATGGAGCACTGCACTTTAAGTTTTGAGCGTTACCCCCCTACTTTGTCTTTGGTTTGTGCTGCACCATTTGGTGCTTCCCCTTGGAGCGCTACGTTCACTAAAATGAACGTTGGCCTTGCTCCCTTGGTGCTTGGCCTTGGTTGAGCGCTACGCTTTACTTTCATGGGCCATGCTTTCAAAAGCATGGCCTAAGGTCTAAAGCGTGCTCAAACTTCAAAAGTGTGCCAAAAATTCCTTTTTCCACCATTTCTTCACCTACAAGCAACCAAACAACTAATCAAAGCTCCACCAAAATCACTAGATCTTTGCATCGTTTATAAAATCAATTAATTCTAGCATAAAACATATGATTTTGTGCAAAATATATGATGTTTGATTGTTTCAAGATAACCACGAAAATCCACTCCAATTACTTACTTATGGTGCAAGAAAGTGCATAAAACCTAATGAAACTAATGAAAAATGCTTGTAAAACTAGCATAAGATGACTTGTCATCACAACACCAAACTTAAACCTTGCTTGTCAACAAGCAAGCATTAAACATTGAGAAGAAATAAAATGAAACAGAGAAGCATACATGTCCTTATTTAGCAGATAATATAATTTGAACTATGGGGTTTTATGCAGATGACCAAGCATCTCATTTATTCTTTGCTGATGAATAAGAAATGCTTCTTTGAGGATTCACTAGAGTTGCTGTCATCATCCCTTACTTTTTGATTGATCCGCTTTTGGTTTTTCCTTCTTTCTTTTGCTTAGGAAGCTTATTCCTTAAGGATAACTCAGTGTTAAGTGTTGCAGCAGCCTTTTGGCTTGATTTTGCTCAACACTTCTTCACTACAGACACTTGGCTCACAAATTCTCTTAGGAACATTGATGCCCAGCATCTCTTTGGATAACTAAATGCTTTGTAGCTAGGTTGCTCTTGATAATGGACTTTCGGTTGATAATCCCAGATTAGTTAATCCAAGTTACCAAGTTTTAAAAGACTCCTCAGATCCTAATTGTCCAAGCATATCCTAGTACAAAAAGCACCACAGACATATGTTCTAAGGTCCAAGCTATTGGTGTCTAGCCATATTATTTGTTTCTTTGCCAATTCTTGGCTTTTCTTTTCTTTTTCTTTCTTACTTAGCTTCATTTTCCAGGGAATTTCATGTATAAAAGGTTTCATGACAGCAACCAAGTTCAAACTACAAAGAGCACTTTATCATGCAGCTTTTACTATTGAGCTTATCATCTAAATCAAGCAATCACCACCACAAATTTCAATTCTAATTTCTACAACATTGGACAATCATTTTCTTTTTCAAACATTTTCTCTTATTGATGCATAAAGGGAGACAAAACATGAATTTAGAGCAGATGAGTGATAACAAGCATTCATACTAGTGCAGACATCAAAATTTGCATTATTTGAGCTAGACATCAAGGCAACCAGCACCTTCTCATGCAGAACATTTCAAAGCAAAGTGAGTTTTGTGTCAATACAACCTCTCAGGAGTGTCTTGCAGCTTCCATTTTGTGATCATCATCTTTTACTTTTGCATTTCCCTTGGTGATGATTCTTTGAAGAGGCTGAGTGTCTTTTTTTCCTACATAATTATTGAAGTTGCTTGCTTTTCCAAGCACTTAAGCAAATGGTTAGCAAGAACTTAAACTTACTTTGGTGAGGGAACACCAAACTTAGTTTCTTGCTACTGTTTATGATGCATCAGTTACATGAAACCTTGTGCTTTTGTTGAAAGCAATGAAGTTAAAAACTAGAAAACAGACACTAGTTTAGTGGTTTCCCTGATGGCTTGGAGCTAGTAACCAATTATGCAGAGGGTGAAATGTGTTTTTAAATGAGATTTTTGGTGGAACACCAAACTTAGCATTCTTCATTCACCCTTAAATTATTTTGGTGTGCAACACCAAACATAGCTCCTTGCAATACAAATACAACTACTTAACCTTCTTATTGAAATAGTTAAGAGAAGAAAACTACCTTTGGTTGGGTTGCCTCCCAACAAGAGCTCTTTTAATGTCACTAGCATGACACCCTTCATTCTTGCTTAGCTTAATTTCTGATTCTCCCTCTCTTTGTCCCAATGGCCTCCCAAGTAATGCTTTTCCCTGTGACCAATTACTGTGAAATTGCTCTTTGTTGCTTCATCTAGCAGTTCAAGGCTTTGATAGGGAAGAACCTTTGTCACCAAGTAGGGACCAGTCCATTTAGACTTGAGTTTTCCAGGGAAAACTTTGAGTCTGGAGTTGTACAAGAATACTTGCTGTCCTGGTTTGAATTCCTTCTTTGAGATCTTTTTGTCATGTCATCTTTTAGCTTTTTCCTTGTATATCTTAGCATTTTCATATGCTTCCAGTCTAAACTCATCCAACTCATTTAATTGCAATAACCTCTTCTCTCCTACTGCTTGAAAATCAAGGTTGATTAGTTTAGTGGCCCAGAAAGCTTTGTGCTCAAGCTCTACAGGAAGGTGGCAAGACTTGCCATATAACAACTGAAAATGTGACTTTCCAATAGGAGTTTTGAAGGCTGTTCTATATGCCCAGAGAGAATTTTCTAGTTTCTTGGCCCAATCCTTTCTTGTACTCCCCACCGTTTTTTGCAAAATCCTCTTCAACTCCCTATTTGCAAGCTCTGATTGGCCATTGGTTTGTAGATGGTATGGTGTAGCTACTTTGTGAATCACTCCATATTTGTGAAGTAATTTCTCCATCTGTTTGTTGCAAAATATAACTACAACCATCACTGACAAGACCCTTAGGAACTCCATATCTAGTAAAAATATGCTTCTTAAGGAATTAGAGGGCAATCTGTGCATCACATGTGGTTGTTGCTATGGCTTCCACCCACATTGAGATATACTCTACTGCTACAGGTATGTATTTGAAAGAATATGATGGTGGAAAGGGGCCCATAAAATCTATTCCACAGAGATCAAAGAGTTCTACCTCCAGGATGTAGTTCTGAGGTATCTCATTTCTTCTTGTTAATCCTCCAGCTCTTTGGCACTCATTGCATTGATGAACAAACTCTCTAGCATCCTTGAAGATGGTTGGCCAATAAAATCCATTTTGAAGTACTTTGGCTGCTGTTCTTTCTAGTCCAAAATGTCCACCATAAGCTGAACCATGACAATGCCATAATATCTCTCTCATCTCACTCTCAGGAACACATTTCTTAATCATTCCATCTGGACATCTCTTGAATAAGAATGGTTCATCTCATAAGAACTTCTTGGCTTTATTGAGTAGCTTCTTCACTTGTTTCTTGGTGAATTCTTAAAGGATCTTTCTTCCAACCTTGTAGTTTGTAATGTCTGCAAACCATGGAGCTTGCTGGATTTGTAAGAGGTGTTCATCTGGAAAGCTTTTATTCACTGAGTGTGGAGCTTGATTAGCTTCTTGTGATATTCTTAACAAATGGTTTGCTACTTGGTTTTCATTCCGTTTCCTATCTCTCACTTTAATATCAAACTCTTGTAATAGCAGCACACACCTAATAAGCCTTGGCTTTGAATCTTATTTAGACATGAGATACTTGAGAGCAGCAAGATCAGTATACACTATAACCTTTGAACCAATCAAGTATTGTCTAAATTTATCAAATGCATATATAATTGCCAAGAGCTCTTTCTCAGTGGTGGTGTAATTTTTTTGTGCCTCATTTAGCACCTTGCTAGCATAGTATATAACATGATGCAACTTGTCTTTCTTTTGTCCATGTATAGCACCTATTGCAAAGTCACTTTGCATCACACATAAGTTCAAAAGGTAATTCCCAATGAGGGGGTGTGATAATTGGTGCTATAATGAGTTTTCTCTTTAAAGTTTCAAAAGCATGCTTGCAATTGTCATCAAAGATGAAAGGGCTATCAATCATTAGCAGATTGCTTAATGGTTTTGCTATTTTTGAAAAAATCTCTGATGAACCTCCTGTAAAAACCAGCATGTCCAAGAAAACTCCTTACTACTTTCACATTAACTGGTATAGGAAGCTTTTCAATGATTTCTATTTTAGCTTTGTCAACTTCTATACCTTTGCTTGAAACCTTATGCCCAAGAACTATCCCTTCAGGAACCATGAAATGGCATTTCTCCCAATTCAATACCAGGTTAGTTTTTTGGCATCTTTTCAAAATAAGAGTTAAATGATGCAAACAAGTGTTAAATGAATTTCCAAAGACAAAAAAATCATCCATGAAGACTTTTAAAAATTTTTCTACCATGTCAGAGAATAGAGAAAGCATACACCTTTGAAAAGTTGCAGGGGCATTACACAGACCAAAGGGCATTCTTCTATAAGCAAAAACTCCAAATGGACAGGTGAATGAGGTCTTTTCTTTATCTTTGGGATCCACCACTATTTGATTGTACCCAGAGTACCCATCCAGGAAGCAATAATAGGCATGGCCAGCCAATCTTTCCAGCATCTGGTCGATGAATGGGAGGGGAAAGTGATATTTCCTTGTAGCATCATTCAGTCTTCTATAATCTATGCACATCTTCCACCCAGTCACTATCCTGGTAGGATCAACTAATTCTTCTCATTGGTGATGACTGTCGTTCCTCCCTTCTTTGGTACAACCTGAACCGGACTCACTCATGAGCTGTCAGAGATTGAGTAGATTATCCCAGCATTCCATAGCTTCATCACTTCTTTTTGAACTACCTCCTTCATGGTTGGGTTAATTCTTCTTTGGGGTTGAACTACAGGCCTTGAATATTCCTCCAATAGAATCTTATGCATACAAATGGCAGGGCTTATGCCTTTGATATCATTAATTGTCCACTCTAAGGCTGTCTTGTGAGCTTTCAACACTTCAATCAGCTTTGTTTCTTCTTCCATGTTCAAGGAGGAGTTTATGATTACTGGCAGGGCCTCTGCTTCTCCAAGAAATACATATTTGAGATGGGGGGAGAGGCTTCAACTCTTGTTTTGGTTTCTCCTCTGCCTTGCTTTCAAAGAAGATCTCTATCACTTCCTCTTCTATGAACTCTTGTTCCACCTCTATTTCCTCTTCTTGTTCCTCCTGATTGTTATCGTCCAATAGCTCCTTCTCCACTTCTTCTATCATTTCCACTCTCATCTAATTTTCCTTCTCTAATGTGTATTGCATGGCCTTGAAGACATTGATGATCATCTTCTCATTATGCACCCTAAGTGTCATCTCCCCTTTCTCCATATTAATGATGGCTCTCGCTGTTGCTAAGAAAGGCTGTGCCAATATAATTGAACTGTGTCCCTCTTCTTCCATGTCCAGGATAACAAAGTCGGCAGGGAAAATAAACTCTCTAATCTTCACTAATAAGTTTTCCAAAACCCCATTTGGTATCTTGAGTGATCTGTCAACCATTTAGAGTGACATCCTGGTAGGCTTGACTTTCTCTATTGCAAGCTTCTTTATTAGTGAAAGGGGCATCAAGTTAATGCTAGCTCTTAAGTCACAGAGAGATTTATCCAATGTTCTGTTGCCTATAGTGCAAGATAGGATGAAGCTTCCTGGATCTATAAGCTTTGGAGGAAGACCTCTTTGGATGACAGCACTGCATTCTTGTGTCAGAATTATCGTCTCCTTCTCATTCCAACTCCTTTTCTTGTTGATGAGTTCTTTGATGAATTTTGTATATAACTGCATTTATTCTAGAGCCTCAACAAGTGGGATGTTGATCTCCAGCTTCTTAAACACTTCCAGGAACTTAGGGAACTGTTAGTCTTTTAGCTCTTTGTTAAACCTTTTAGGATATGGATGGAAGGAGTATATGTCTTCACCATTGTCCTCTATTCTTGTGACTGTTCCTCCATGATTTGCTTTCCTTTCTTTAAAGCTTGAGGTTCCTCTTTCTCCTTTATCTCCTCTTGGTCTTGCTTTTCTTTAAGTGTCACTTGCTCTTTGCAGCTAGCCTTGTCATCCTCTATAGGCTTCTTTGTGGCTTCTTTCTCAGCTGGCCTCTTGTCATTCACCAAGGTTCTTCCACTCCTTAGTTGGATGGCTTTGCATTCTTCCTTGGGGTTGGGAATGGTGTCACTTGGCAATGCATTGGTTAGCCTCTCAGCCACTGCTTGCTTAGATAACTAGCCAATCTGCCTTTCTAAGTTCCTCAATGAAGCTTCATGGTTCTTACTGGTTAACTCTTGGTGCTTCATCATCTTCTCCATCAATATCTCCAAGTTGGAGATCCTTTGAGATTCCTGAAGTGGTTGTGGTTGATTATGGGATGTTGAGGGTAAATGATAGTTGTTTTGGTTAGTTGATGAAATATTGGGTGGATAGTAGTTGGATTAAGGTTGATTATTTTGTGGTTTTCTGTATGGAGTTTGGTTAGTGTTTTGATGGTTTTGATGGTTTGTGTTTCTTGAATTATTTTGGTTTGAGTTTCTTTGCCAAGGTTGCTGGTTTTGGTTCTCTCCCCATTTCAGATTGGGGTGGTTTCTCCAGGATAAATTGTAAGTGTCTCCATGGAAATCATTTGATCCAGAATTCTGATTATGCATGTATTGCACTTGTTCAGGCTGCTGCTCCTCATAATTTTCCTCTTGCTATCCCTAAACCACTAATGGTTGGTTGGTTGTGCTCACTGCTACAAGTTGCAATCCATACATCCTCTTTGACATTGTTTGAATTTGTTGTTGGAGTTGCTGGTGCATGAGCTTATTCTAGGCTAGTATAGTATCAACTCCTTCAAGCTCAAACACTCCCTTCTTTGGAGCTGCTTGCCTTTCAGAGGAGTAGAAATACTCATTGTTGGCCACTATGTCTATGAGATCATGTGCCTCTTGAGCAGTTTTCATCATTTGCAAAGATCCTCTTGAGGAATAATCCAAAGCTTTCCTTGAAGGTAAGGACAAGCCTTCATAGAAATTCTGCAGCTCAACCCATTCACCGAACATTCCCTCTGGACATCTTCTAATCAAAGCCTTGTACCTCTCTCAAGCATCATATAGTGACTATCCTTCCTGCTGTCTGAAGGTTTGCACATCAATTTTCAGTTTGATGACTCTTTGAGGTGGATAGAATTTGGCTAAGAATTTGCTAACCAAATCATCCCAGCTGGTAATGCTCTCCTTAGGGAAGGTTTCTTGCCAATGTGTGGCTTTATCTCTCAGTGAAAATGGGAATAAAAGAAGTTTATAGATATCAGGATTGACTCCATTGGTTTTGACCGTGTCACGAATTCTCAAGAATATAGATAGATGCTAGTTTGGATCCTCAGCAGCACTTCCTCCATATTGACAGTTGTTTTAAACCAGGGTGATCAATTGAGGCTTGAGTTCAAAGTTATTGGGGGTTAGGATGCTACTACAACAATGATTTGGGTTGGGAATAGTATATGAGGCTAGAACTCTTCTCTGAGGTTGACCATAGTTGTTGGCCACACCCTCAGTGTGATCTGGAATGTTATCATCCATTGCTTGCTCTTCCTCCTCCAATTCCTCTTCACCAATAACTCCTTTCCCTCTGGCTTCTCTTCTCAATCTTTGAAGGCTTCTCTCGTCCATGTTTAGAGATGTGGATTCACCTCTTCTTCCTCCTGATATAAACACAAAACCAGAAACCAAGATACAACACTCTACTACTAGAATGAGTTAGTATTAGCTTAAGCAAAAATTCAAATAGTTAGTGTGCTTAGTAAAAAGAAAAAGAAAATGCTTAATCTAGACTATCACCTTACTTAATCATTGTCAATCTAAATCAATTCCCGGCAACGGTGCCAAAAACTTGATGGGTGGAAATTAGATTCCACACCAAAACTCACCGGCAAGTGTAACGGGTCGCATCAAGTAGTAATTACTCACAAGAGTGAGGTCAATCCCACAGGGATTGATAGATTGAGCAATTTTAGTTAGGTGATGAATTTAGCTAAGCGAACAGTTGATGAATTGAGTGATTTTGATTGACAGAAGCTACATTGAAAGTAAATAGAAGGGAAGAATGTACATTGAGCAGAGAGATAGAGTGCAGAAGATAAATTGACTGAATTTAAAGGTGCATAAAGGTTAAATTGCATGAAACTTAGAGTGCAAGAAAGTAAATGAACTGAAACTTAAATTGCAAGAAAAGTAAATAGCTAAAACTTAAAGTGCAAGAAATGTAAATTTGCTGAATCTAAATTGCTTAAAAATTTAAATTGCTTAAAGAGTAAAAGGATTTGGGTGCTGGGATTTGAAATTGAACAAGAAATTGTAAACTAAAGTAAATCAGAAAGCTCTGAGATGCAAGAATCTAGATCTAGATCTAAGTAGCAAGAACAGAAATGGAAAATTTCTTCAAGAGACGAAACAGCAAGAAAACTTGAGTCAATTGTGAGATCTTTAAAAAGAAATTGAAGATCGAAGAAGAGCAGTGAGAGTAGAAACAGATCTAAATCTCAATTACTCTCTTGATCAAGCAGAAGACAAATTGCAGAATAAAATGAAATTGAAAATAGCAAAAGAAACTCAGATCCAAATTCAATAGAATTCCTCAATCTCAATCTAAAAAACCCAAAACAGAAAAGTAGAACTTGCAGGTAAATAAAATTGAAAACAGAAAAAGAAACTCAAATCCAATTCTTAGAACAATTGAGAACATAGGTTAAAAGTTGATTCTCAAACTTAGAATCAATGAATCTCTTCAATCTCAATTCATATTCCAAAAACAGATAGTGAAAGTTACAGAAGAAAAGAAAATCCCGAAAGAAAACCAGATCCAATTCCCAAATTCAAAACCAGAGTGAAAACTAAAATTGACCTAAAATTAAAAATAAAAAAAAGATAAAAAAAAGGTCCTTTACAAATCAAATTAACTCATATATATACACTTTCTATTTTGGTCTTCAAAGCTTGGAGTGGGCCTTTCAAAGATGGCCTTGAATGAGAAATGGATTTGAAGAAGGATGGGTCCGGTTTGGCTTTGGTTCAATTGAAGTGGAGGTATGGGTCCGATTTGGCTTTGGTTCAAGTTGGTTTGGTGTGTGGGAACTTCCCAGGGAAGCGCTCCGCTTGAATTGTTGAGCGCTACTTTCACTATTTGCCTTGTCATGTGCCAAGCCTAGCCCATAACGCTCACATTTTGAGCGCTGCGCTCAATTTTTTTAGTTCTACACTCCTTGTCATTGATTGTCTGCCTTGGTTCCTTGTGTTAGAGGCATGAGAAAGTGAAAAAAAGAGAGCGTTGCCTATGCTTCAGTTTGCTTGGTTGTGTGCCTTGGTTTGCATGCTTTGCCTGGCTTGGAGGCAAAAGAGCACGAAAAAGGTTGAAATTTTGAGCGCTGCGCTTGAGTTTTAGAGCACTACTCTTGGCCCTTGCTTGGTTCCCCTCTTCGAACCTTGGCCAGCGCATTGTGCTTCCTTGCCAAGCTCCATGAAAAAGGTGACAAAAGGCAGCGCTGCGCTTTATGTTTTGAGCGCTACCCCCCTCCCCTTCTGTCTTTGGTTTGTGATGCACCATTTGGTGCTTCCCTTTGGAGCGCTACATTCACTAAAATGAACGTTGGCCTTGCTCCCTTAGTGCTTGGCCTTGGTTGAGCGCTACGCTTTACTTTCATGGGCCACTGAAAGATCTGAAGATTCATGGTTTAGAAGTTATAGTAAACTCTCATTGCAAGTATAGTTACTAAACCAAGCAATCAACCTTTCTTGCAAAAGTTTTGGTTGTCACAAGTAACAAACCTTTTAAAAATTGATAACCGAAGTATTCAAACCTTGGGTCGTCTTCTCAAGGAACTACAGGGAAGTATGTTCTTATTATTGGTTATGGAGATTGTAAATTTGGGGTTTCAAGAATGAGGAACAAATGTGACAAATAATTTAAATGGCAATTAAAAATAAATGAATAACTGTAAAATAAACTTTTGGCAAGGTATGAGAAATTGAAAGTCCAGGCTTAGTTATCCTTATCAACAATAATGAAAGTTGAATCTTAATTCCACTTAGTTGACCTTTACTAAAGCAAAGGAAAGTCAAGGGACTAATTAGCTTGATCTTCGAATCCTATTTATTTCCTAAGAAAAGGTTGGGATTATTGAAGTTCAGTTCAATTAGCAAAGATAACAGTTATCAATTATATTGAGCTAAGATAATTCCTGAGTTACTGATTTCTTAACCAAGACCAAAAGGGAAAAAAGTAAATTTGCTGGAATAAAAATGTCTTCAGATTGGAAGCAGTGGTGATACGTAAAAAAATTAATTTCACGTACTTACCGGCAAGTATACCGGGTCATATCAAGTAATAAAACTCACTAAGAGTGAGGTCGATCCCACGGAGATTGGTAGATTAAGCAACTTTAGTTAAATGGTAGATTTAGTCAAGCAAACATGGTTTTGATTTCATGAGATTTGTGATTTTTGAACATAATTGCAAAAATAAATGACAAGGAATCTAAAGAATTGCAATGAAGAAAGAAAATAAAAATAAATGACTGAAACTTAAAGTGCAAGAAACTTAAATGACATCAAAAGTAAATTGCAAGAAAGTAGAGTGCTGAATTGTAGAGAGCGGGGAAGTAAATTGCAAACAATTGAAACTGAATCTAAATAGCAGGAAAGTTAAAGTGCTTGAATGTAAAAGGGAATTGGGTAATGGGGATTCAAAATAACTAAAGAGCATAAGAAGTGAGAATTAATGATGGAAAAGATCATTAGGGATCGGAGATACAAATTCTCATGAATTGATGTTGATCAATTTCTTCTCAATCATGGGTATAGATCCATGGTAAATTGTGGGTAATTGAGTCCCAATCTCTTGGTAACTCAATTTCTCTCAACACAACCAATTGCCACTCTCGTGATCTAATTGTTCATGAGAAGAGATGAAGTTCAATTTCTAATCCAAACCACACAACTTCCAGAATCTCAACTAAGGGAGGTTACATCTCACATACCAACCAAAGTGTATTGATTAAGGAAATCATGAAAGGATGAACTCTAAACTGAATTATGTGACTCATTTCTCAAACTCACCACATAATTCATATAGATTAATCCCTCTCTCGATGGTGATTGAATCTGTGAAGAACAAGAGTTTCCTCTTAGATGAACCACTTGAATTGAGAAGGAAAAGAAAAGTTATCAATCCATTCAAATGAGCAGAGCTCCTCCCCCTAATGAAAATGGGGTTTAGTGAATCATAGCTCCAATTTCAACAACAATTGCAAAGATGAAAATTAAACTAAGTATAGAAAAGAATGAAGAAGAAGAAGAAGAAGTTCTTAAAACCGAATTTCAAAGTTGCCAAAGGAAAACAAAATAGAGAACGGGTGAGAAAATGTCTAAGTCTAAAAACAAGTCAAAGGCCAAAAAGTAAGTTATAAGTAAAAGTCCTCTAAGTATCAAACTTTTCTCTATTTATACTACTCCTAAAACTTCTTCAGAGATCTTTAATTTGGGCTAGCAATGTGGGCTTTCTCTTTGTTGAATTCCTGGCTCAATGGAAGAATTGTTGCTAAACAAGGAAGGATGAGTTCATTCATAATGCTTATGGCCCAATGACTTGGCGTTGTTGCCAATAACTCTAGCTTTAATGCACGTTGGCAACGTGCATGGCATTTTCCTGGAAGTGGGCATTGGTGTTTGGGCGTTGTTGGCCCAAGTTATTGCTAACAACTTGCTTTTCTTCTTCTTGACTCTTCTCTCATGCCTAATGTTGCCCAGAATTTGAGTATCAATCCTCTGCTTCAATATGAACTATCATACATCATTGGAAAGCTCAGAGTGTCTTCTTTCTAATGCACTTGGAATCATCTCAATTGGATTTTTCTAGCTCAAGTTATGCTTCCTCAAAGAAGGTAAGGTCAAACTGCCAAGTTGTTGCTGAACATGCCCCTTTATCTCCAAGTTGGCAACGTGCCAAGCCTCCCAAGGCTGAAACATGGGGCTGGCGTTGTCCTCAAACATGCCCCCTTGTTTGCACATTGGCAACGTGCTCGTGCTCCCCTCCAGGGTCATTCATTCTTCCTTAAATTTCAACCTCATTTTCTTGTTTTTGGAGCCTAAAGATGACTCTATTTGGAGCTTCCATTTCATGCTCCACTAGACTATTATATATGGTTGGAAAGCTCTGAATGTCAGCTTTCCAACGCAACTGGAAGCACTCAATTTGGATCTCTATATCTCAAGTTATGCTCCCTCAAAGAAGGTAAGGTCAAGCTGCCAAGTTATTGCTGAAAACGCCCTTTTCTTCTCAAGTTGGCAACGTGCCCAGATTCTGAAGCTCTAAATGAAGCCCGCTTTTGAAGCTTTAAATGAATGCCAACCCCATACTATGATATATGGTTGGAAAGCTCTGGATGTCTACTTTCAAATGTCGTTGGAATCACCTCATTTAGAGCTTTGTAGCTCAAGATATACTCCATTGAAGGAGGTAAGGTCAGGCTGTCCAGCTCACCAGCGTTTTTGGCAAACACTCCTTTGTTCTTTCAAGTTGGCAACGTGCCAAACCTCCCAGGGCTGCCTTCTAGCCTTCAACTTTGCTTGTCACGCTGCCTTGGAACACGCCTTCATAACTTGGCGTTGGCAACGTGCTCGAGTGATAATTCTCGTTATAGTAAATTCTCGTTGCGAAAGACCAACGAAGAACTAAAGATTGATGGTTTAGAAGTTATAGTAAATTCTCGTTGCGAGTATAGTTACTAAACCAAGCAATCAACCTTTCTTACAAACATTTTGGTTGTCACAAGTAACAAACCCCTTTAAAATTGATAACCGAGTATTTAAACCTTGGGTCGTCTTCTCAAGGAATTGCAGGGAAGTATGTTCTTATTATTGGTTATGAGTTTGTAAATTGGGGTTTTGGAGTTTGGGCAATGGGCACAGGTATATTTATAAATTAAAGCAATAAAAATAAATAAGAGATTTTATGTAATTAAATAAAAAGCCTTGATTAGGAGAGATTAACCGGAAGTTCTATCCTTGTTGGATTTTTCTCAAGATTAATTGATAATTGAAGGTTACTTCTACTTATTTATCCTTTACCAAGTAAAGTAAAAGAAAGTCAAGTAAGTTGGAAGTCTACTTCTATTCACGAGTTCTAATCCTCTCCCTTGCGAAGGATTGGTGTTAGTGACTAGAGAGCCAGCCAACAATAAACCCAATTATAATTTAACTCTTGAGTAATTCAACTCAAGGGTCTCCGAATATTAATCAACTCTAAAATCAAGTTAGGATCCAACTTAGAACATTAATTAATAACAAACAATAGACGAAGTGATAAATCTGAAATACCTCAATTATATTAAATAAAATACTCAAATCTTAACATGGAAAAGTTCATAAGCCAATTAGGCAACATAACTAATACAAGCATTAAAGTATCTGAAAATAAGAGATAAATATAAAGTAAAAGAAATATTGAACTCGATGAAGAGTTGATTCCTAAATCCTTTAAGAGGAATCCTAATCCTAAAACCTAAGAGAGAGGAGAGAACCTCTCTTTCTAAAAACTATATCTAAATTATGAAAAGTGAATTATGAAAAGCATGATTATGAATAGATGCATTCCCCTACTTTATAGCCTCTAATCTGTGTTTTCTGGGCTGAGAACTGGGTTAGAAACAGCCCAGAATTCGTTGGTTGCGAATTCATACACGCTGATTTTTTGTCACTGCGACCCATCCGCGTGGAGCGCGCGTTTGCGTCACCTATCGTCAGAGCAACTATGGCATATTATATATCAAATCGAAGCCCCGGACATTAGTTTTCCAACGCAACTAGAACCGCGTCATTTGGACCTTTGTAGCTAAGGTTATAGCCGTTTGAATGTGAAGAGGTCAGGTTGGACAGCTTAGCAATTTCTCCAACTTCTTGTATTCCTTCCACTTTTGCATGCTTCCTTTCCATCCTCTGAGCCATTCCTGCCCTGTAATCTCTGAAATCACTTAACACACATATCAAGGCATCTAATGGTAATAAGAGAGGATTAAACATAGGGAACTTAAGGCCAAAGAAGCATGTTTTCAATCAAAGCACATAATTAGGAAGGCAAATGTAAAACCATGCAAATAGTATGAATAAGTGGGTAAAGAGTTGATAAAAACCACTCAATTGAGCACAAGATAAATCATAAAATAGTGGTTTATCAACCTCCCTACACTTAAACATTAGCATGTCCTCATGCTATGCTCAAGAGAAGCTATAAAGGAATGAAGAGGAAAGTAAGAATGTATGAAATGCAACCTATCTATATGAATGCAACTACATGGAAAATGTTTCTACCTACTTAGTTAAAAGTAAACAAATCTTTCAAGAAGAAATATGAACTGAATTTCACTAATTCAAATCATGAAAATGAAGTACAAATAGACTTGCAAGAAGAAAATAGCTCATGAAAGCAGGGAACAAGGGATTGAGCATCGAACTCTCACTGGTAGTGTATACACTCTAATCACTCAAGTGTTTAAGGTTCGATTCTCTCAATTCTCTACTAACCTTGCTTTCTAAGGCTTGCTTGTCATCTAACAATCAACATAAATTTAATGCACATATACACATATCAAGAGGTGTTTTTAGGGTTGTAATGGGGTTAGGGTCATAATACCACATCTAACTATCCATTAACCATGTTTTCCACATATTCATGCATTCTAATTTTCAGTACAGTACATATGCATTGCTTTTACCATTTACTTTGGGGCATTTTGTCCCCTTTTTGCTTAATTGCTCTTTTTTTTCTTTTCTTTTTGTCACTTTTTTTTATATATATATTTTTTTCTTTTATTTTTCTCAACGCATATGATTAAATTATTGGATGCATGAATCATGTTCTAAACATTTTTTTTTACATTTTCAGAAAATTCTAACATACTCAATTCTCAAACCAAATGTTTCCAAATTCACTTCCCCACACTTAATTCATGAGCACTCTTACTGGTCTAAGCTAACCAAGGATTCAAATTAAGGACATTATTGTTTTCCACTTAGAGTTAATGATGTGCTAAAGTAAAGAACAAAGGGGTATAATAGGCTCAACATTGGTTTGCAAAAAATAATGAAAGGGTAAGGCCATATGGGTATGTAAGCTTAGTGAAACAAAGGCCTCAATCATGTAAGTGTATGCATACATCTAACCATGGAAATATAGAATTAAGCAAGACAAAGATCACAATTTTAGAGAGAAAAACACACACCAAAAATAAAATATTGGTTGGTAAAATGCAACCAATGCAAATAGGCTTAAAAATCTCACAGGTTTTTTTTTTTTTTTTTTTTTACATTTTTAGAAAATTCTAACATACTCAATTCTCAAAACAAATGTTTCAAATTCACTTCCCCACACTTAATTCATGAGCACTCTTACTGGTCTAAGCTAACCAAGGATTCAAATTAAGGACATTATTGTTTTCCGCTTAGAGTTAATGATGTGCTAAAGTAAAGAACAAAGGGGTATAATAGGCTCAACATTGGTTTGCAAACAATAATGAAAGGGTAAGGCCATATGGGTATGTAAGCTTAGTGAAACAAAGGCCTCAATCATGTAAGTGTATGCATACATCAAACCATGGAAATATAGAATTAAGCAAGACAAAGATCACAATTTTAGAGAGAAAAACACACACCAAAAATAAAATATTGGTTGGTAAAATGCAACCAATGCAAATAGGCTTAAAAATCTCACAGGTTTTGTGTGTTCGAGCTCTAAACCATGTTCCAGTATAATATTTCTTCAAACAAGTGTAACATTAAATTTTATTCAAATTAGTGAAATGCTCTAAAAGGTTTTTTGAAAAAGAAAATATTACTTCAACCAAGTGGTAAAATATGCACAAAATCAAATAATCATGCAATCAAACATGCAAATGCAACAATGAACTAATTTAAACATTGGTGTTGAGATAGGAAGGTACTAACCCATGGAGATCGGTATCGACCTCCCCACACTTAAAGATTGCACCGTCCTCGGTGCATGCTGAGATGTGCAGGTGGACGGGTTGTTCCAACTGATGCTTTTCTTCAAGGATTGTGCAGATGGACTTGTTTGTCTTCCCTTTTTCGGTCTTCGGTGGCCAGCCTGAAAGAAGAGAAAAAGAAGAATAGTAACCCAGAAATAAAGATAAGTAGACAAATAAAATATGGTTGGGTTAATGCCAAATAATGAAGGTCTCAATTACATGGTAGCTACAACATGCAAGTGAGAAAATAGTAGAAGTACATGGCAAATCAAGAGTGTAAAAATTTGCAACAATAGGGAAGAGAGTGTGGGTAAGGAGGGATAATATAAATTCAAGTCAATGCAAAATAAATACAGATATAAAAGATTGGCATTGATTTAAATAATATTATCTAACCAGAATAAAACAAGTCTCTAAGCACCCAAAATAATTCAAGAGAAGATGCAAAGTTAAATAAGAAATTTCAACACCAACAGAAAAGTAATAAATTTAGAAAAGAAAGTAAAAATATGCACAAAATTAAAATGCAATGAATGAAAGTATGCAAATAAATTAAGTAAAATAAAATGAAAGATAAGAAGAATGGGAAGGGAAAGAAGGGAAGAAGAGGTAAGTAAGAAAGGAGGGAGGAAAAATTAGAATTGGGGAAGAAAAGATAAGATTTTTGGCAGATTAGGTTAAGCTGTGCGGCGCAAGCGACGCGGACACGTGGGGCACGCAGTCGTGTGACTTGCACTTATGCGAATTGACGCGGTCGCGTGACACAGTTTATGCTAATGGCACGAGGGCAACCTCGCGCTCGCACAACTCTCTGTTCGAAACTTAGTATTGCTAAAATCCAGGGTGATGCGGTCGCGTGATCGAAGCAATCGCGTGAGTGGCCATTATGGGGGTATGACGCGGATGCGTGAGCCATGCGTTCGCGTGGTAGGGTTTGTGCGTTCAGCACCAGTCCATCACCACTCTTGCACAACTTTTGGTCGTGCACCCTTTTTTACGTCGAATTTCAGGTCACGCAGCCGCGTGAGTGATGCGGACGCGTGAGAGGCATGTTTTCCATTTGATGCGGACGCGTCAGCGACGCGGTCGCGTGGGATGATTTGTGCCAAAGGCATGCCTCCAGCCACGCTTTTGCATGACTCTCTGTTCAATTCTTTTCTTCAAAATGCACCGGTGACGCGGACGCGTCGGCGACGCTGCCGTGTCGCGTGCGTTTTTTTTTTATATATGCAGTATGCAGAATGCAAGGCTAATGTAGATGCAATAAATAATTCCAGGTTCAATAAAAATAAACAAAACGAAATAAAATTGAAAAAGGAACGATCATACCATGGTGGGTTGTCTCCCACCTAGCACTTTTAGTTAAAGTCCTTAAGTTGGACATTTGATGAGCTTCCTGTTATGGTGGCTTATGCTTGAATTCATCCAAAAATCTCCACCAGTGTTTGGAATTCCAACAGCCTCTAGGGTCCCAAACTAGGCACGTAAAGCCTTTGAGCAGCTTCAAACAGATTCTTAGGCTCCCGGGGTGTTGAATGTCAGAACAGATTCCAGGATCCCAAACCTTGCTTTTGCACCCGTCTTCTTGTTGATCATCATGATTCCATCCGGGTGGCAACAATCTGAATTATCACTAAAGCGGCCAACCAACTTCCTAGACCCTTTCAGTTGAGCTTTACACCAACCTTTGCATTTAAACTATGAGTATGCAACCATGTTGAACCTTGTTTGACAACTCCAACCACTAACCATCTTCCTCTTACTCTTAATGCCACAAAGAGCTCTAAGTTGACCATCCGTCTCTAGTAGCCCATATTCAAGTGGAATTAGAAAGCTAAGGGATATGAATTTTACCCACTTGAATGTTGTGAAGGATGATGGCAACTTAGGGGGTGGTATTTCTAATGAATTTGCAAGCTCCACTCCTTTGTGCTATTCTCTGACAACTTCCACCTCTTTGCAAGCTTCTTTAATATCAACCTCTTCCTCTTGGTAGCCATCTTCCAATTCAATATCTTCTTTGTTGCTCACCAAGGGCATGGGAGGCTGTGCTTCTTCTTCTTGAATCTCCATCTCTTGATCGACCTCTTCCAAGTCCTTAATCATGACATGCCTTGGAGGTTGTACACCCTCCTCAACAACAACATCAAACACCGTGGAAGAAGGCTTGGTGACTGGACTTTTAATAATTGCTGCTTTGTCCAGTTGTTTAAGTATAAAATCGTACTCATCCTCGATGATTTTCTTTCCATGACAACTCCTTTCAACTACTCCTTCATCTTTAAGGGTCTCTCCTACCTTTACCCGTGGGGCCTCCTCTAGCTCTTTATGAAGTATTGATTCGCGAAGATGATTCCTCCTTTCCTGTTCCATATCAATAGCATAATTGGGATCATCTTGCTCTTGGTTTGATGGATGTGGGTGCTCTTTCATGGAGGGTGGTGATGCGATGAAAAGGTCATTATGTGGTTGAAAAGGAAGTGCACTAGAGCTTGAGGGTTGAATATTGGAGGTAGGGGGTTGGTTCATGCGGGATATAAGATTTTGGAGTGTAGGGTGAGACCAATGATGTTAAAGATGAGTGTATTGTTATCCAATGGAGGTTGGGGTGGATCTATGTATGGCTCATTCGGTTCATAGGGTGGTTGGTATGGTGGATGTGGGTTAGGGTCATATGGAGGTAAATGGTCTAAAGGGGCTTGTGAGTTTGGTGGTTCAAAGGTATGTTGGGGAGGTGGTTCATAAGCACAGGGTGGGGCTTGTTGGTAATTACAAGGGGGTCCACCATATCTATTGGTTTGGTATGCATTGTAGAGTGGTCCTTGCCCATGATATCTTGGAGGATGTTGTTGCCTAAAGGGGTGATTAGATCCTCTTGGCTCCATCCATCTTTGATTGCTTAGACCTTGATGCATATTCCTGTTATAGCTTCCACTCCTTTCAACAGATTTAGAACCAAACTCAAAGGGAGAGGGGTGAGAATTCATGGTAGCTAATAAAAATTAAAAACGAAAATAAAAAATAAATTTAAATTAAAAGGTTATTGAAATTAAAATTTTTGAATTTGAAAAATTAAATTTTGAATTTTGAGTTTTTAAATTTTGAAATTTGAATTTTGAAAATTAAAATTTTGAAATTTGAAATTTAAATTTTTAAATTTTGAATTTTGATTTTTGAATTTTAAAATTTTGAAATTAATATTTTGAATTTTGAATTTTGGAAATTAAATATTGAAAATTGAAATTTGATTTTTGAAATAAGATAAGATAAGATTTTGAAAAAGATATGATTTTTGAAAAATATTTGAATTTTGAAATTTAAAACTAAGATAAGATAAGATAAAAATTTTAAAATCAAATGTTTTTTTTATGGAAAATTCGAAAATTCAATAAAAATAAAGAGAAAAGATATTTTTGAATTAAATAAGGAAAGAGAAAAACAATAAAATGACACCAAACTTAAAATTTTTAGATCAAAAGGAAGAAAACAACTAAGAACAACTTGAAGGTCAAGATGAACACGAAGAACAAATTTTTGAAAAATTTTTAATAACTAAATAAAAACCAATAACCTCTTAATTTATGAAAAAGCAAAAATAAAAAAAAATAAAAACAAATAAACAAGCAAAAAGTAAATATTTACAATAACCAATAATAAGGCACACGTTTGCAATTTCCCGGCAACGATGCCATTTTGAAGAACGGATGCTTGACGGTTTAGAATTCAGTACAAATTCTCATTGCGAGTATGATGACAAGTCATCTTAGCCTAGTTTCACTAGCCTTTTTCTTTAGATTTCAATTGAATTATGCACTTTCTTGAGCCAAAAGCAAGCCAATTGGGTAGATTTTCATGTTTCCTTTGATTTAATCAACCATGTATGAATTCATGCCATTTCATGAGGTTTTATGCTATAAATGTCACATATTATGAAAGAATGAATATCTCATGATTTTGAGCATAGCTTTGATGTGTTTGGTTGATTGATGATAGGTGAAGAAAGTTTGGAGAAAGGTTGATGCAAGAAGGAATGGCTAGGAGGAATGACTTGAATCTTGAATTAATTATGAACCAGGAAGCTAGAGCAAAAGTTAGCCCCTAACTTTTTGGCTAACTTTTGGGCAAAAGCTGGAGCAAAAGTTAGCCCCTAACTTTTTGGCTAACTTTTGGGCAAAAGTTGGAGCAAAAGTTAGCCCCTAACTTTTTGGCGAACTTTTGGCATGAAAAACACTCCCTGGATGCATCAAAAGTTTGCGCCAACGTTAGCCCCTAACTTTTTGGCTAACGTTGGCGCTTGAAAAACTCCCTGGGCTAGCAAAAGTTTGCGCCAACGTTAGCCCCTAACTTTCTGGCTAACGTTGGCGCCATGAATAACTAAGGGGAGGCCAACGTTGGAGCAAAAGTTAGACCCCTAACTTTTGCCCCAACGTTGGTATTAGCAAAACAAGGGTGCTGATGTGAAAAGTTGGAGCAAAAGTTAGACCCTAACTTTTACTCCAACTTTTACTCAAGCTTTCATGATTCCAACCCGGTTCAATTCGGTTCTTCTCCAAACTCCAAGAGCAATCAACCAAGGCCTCTCTCAACCCAATTCCACCAAGAGCAAAGGCCAAATTGAAGGCTTGAAGACCATTTGAAGAAAGTGTATAAATAGATTAGAATTTAAGTTTTAAGGGAGCTTCCCTTTGAGTTTTCGGAGAGCTTTTCTTTTCTGGTTTGATTGAGAGCTCACTTTTACATTTCTTAGCATTGTTGTTTTAATTCAAGAGAATTTGGGAGGAGAATTGATCTCTCTTCTTCCTTGTTCTTGCCCAGCACTCTTTACTTTTCTTGTCTTGGATTTTCGGTGGAGAATTGAAGAAATTCTGTTTCAATCTCACCTTGGAATCTTGTTTAATTTTCTGCTTAATTGAATTTCAGTTTCGGTTAATTGTGCTTCATCTACTTTCTTTGCAATTTACAATTTCCTTTGCAATTGTTCTTGTTGGATCTAGGAAGGCATTGAGATCTAGACTTGGTTTTCTAGTCTCTTGGGTCCTGAGATCCGGATTTTCCATTCCCTGTTTACTGTTTTCATGCTCATTTACAATTCTGTTTCTAGATCTGATTCAATCCAAGTGTTCTTCTATTCCTCTGCTTGTTGAATTCTAATTTCCCTTGTTTAATTCCTGCAAATCCAACTCCCAATTCCCTTTACAATTCAAGCCATTTACATTTCTTGCACTTTAAGATTCTGCAATTTACATTTCTTGCGTTCTAAGTTTCTGCCATTTAATTTCTTGTTCTTTAAGATTCAGCACTTTAAATTTCAGCTCTCTTTAATTTCATGCCAATTGCCCATTCCCTTTACTTTCTATGCAATTTAAATTCTGCAAATCACAAATTTCTCAACCAAATCTTGATTCGCTTGACTAAATCAACCACCAAACTAAAATTGCTCAATCCTTCAATCCCTGTGGGATCGACCTCACTCCCGTGAGTTATTATTACTTGATGCGACCCGGTGCACTTGCCGGTTAGATTTGGGTGTCTTGGAGAAATTCGTTTCTCCGCGAAAATATCCCATCAAGTTTTTGGCGCCGTTGCCGGAGATTGATTAGATTGACAATGATTAAATGAGGTGGTGATCTAAATCAAGCACTTTTTCTTTATTTTTCTCTAATTTTGACTAACCCACTAACTGTTTGAATTTTTGCTTAAGTTAACACTAACTTCACTCTAGCAATAGAGTGCTTAATTTTAGTTCCTGGTTCTGTGTTTAAGTCAGGAGGAAAAAGCAATGAATCTACACCTTTTGATCCTGAAACATTTTGGAGGTTGAGAAGAAAACCAAGAAATGGAAGAAAATCCAACAAATCCACAAGTGGGAGTGGCCAACGACAATGGTCAACCCCAAAGGAGAGTATTGGCTTCATACACCTTTGCAAATGCTAGACATTGTGGAAGCAGCATTCTCACCCCTAATGTCAATGCAAATAACTTTGAATTGAAGCCACAACTCATTACATTGGTCCAAAACAACTGCTCGTTTGGGGGAGGACCATTGGAGGATCCAAATCAACATCTATCTACCTTCTTAAGGATTTGTGACACTGTCAAGTCCAATGGCGTGAATCCTGAGACCTACAAGCTTATGCTATTCCCATTCTCATTAAGGAACAAGGCCGCACAATGGCTTGAAACTTTTCCTCAAGGAAGCATCACTAGCTGGGATGATTTGGTGACTAAATTTCTAGCCAAATTCTATCCACCTCAAAGAGTCATCAGGCTGAAAACTGAGGTGCAAACATTCACACAATTGGATGCTGAAAATCTGTATGAAGCATGGGAGAGATACAAGGCTCTGCTGAGGAAATGTCCACCAGAAATGTTCACTGAGTGGGACAAGCTACAGAACTTCTATGAAGGACTCACTCTAAAGGCTCAAGAATCACTTGACCACTCAGCTGGAGGATCATTGCAACTGATGAAAACAGCAGAAGAAGCTCAAAATCTTATTGACATGGTGGCCAACAATCAATATTTCTTTGCTCACCAAAGAAATCGCCAAACATCACAAAGGAGAGGAGTAATGGATCTAGAAGGAGTAGACATCATCCTAGCTCAAAACAAGATGATGCAGCAGCAAATTCAACAACAATTTGATCAAATGGCCAAGAGGATTGATAGTCTCCAAGTTGCAGCAATCAACACAAGCCAATCATCAACCAAATGGGGGCAAAATGAGGAGAACCAAGAAGAACAACAACAAGAACAACCTCAATATGTGCACAACCAAGGCTCAGGTCAAAATGAAGTTTATGGTGACATCTACAATCCATCCTGGAGGAACCACCCCAACCTGAGATGGGGTGATAATCAAAACCAGTGGCAGAAAAATAACAACTCCAACCATTTTCGCAACACACACAGCCAAAATCATTCATCTAACAACACTAACCAATACAAGAAACCACAAAACACATATCAACCACCCCACAATAATTCACAAATTCACCAAAATAACTTCTCCACACCACCATTCAACTCACAAAATGCCCACCTCAATGCTCCAAACAATTTCCAGCCACAACAATCATACCCTGCCATACCACCCACTGACCATCATGAAACCAGGATCTCAAGTCTTGAAGCAGCCTTGCAAACCCTTACCCAAAACACACAGTCACTTGCCCAGACTACTCAAGGTTTAGCCAAGGGGCAAGAGATTTTGCTCAAAGGACAAGAGAGACATGAAGCCACCATGAAGAATCTTGAACGGCAAGTGGGACAATTGGCCAAACAAGCTGAACGACCAACCAATGTTCTCCCAAGTGATACAATCTCCAATCCAAAGGAAACATGAAAAGCCATAAAATGGGAGGAGTGCAAGGCAATCACAGTGGAAAGTGAGAAGACTGGAGGGAAAGAAGTCATCAATCAGGAAGAACACAACAGAGAAGTTCCACAAGAAGAGACAGAAGAGAGAAGAGAAAAGGATAGAAAGACCAAGAATGCAGAAAGCTCAAAGAGAGACAAGAACATCCTTAAGCCACAGCTACAAGAGAAGAAGGAAGGGGTGAAGCCATATATCCCCAAACTTCCATACCCTCAGAGGTTCAAAAAAGAGAATGAGGATAAGCAATACTCAAAGTTCCTGGACATATTCAAGACACTCAGCATCAATATTCCTTTCTTAGAAGCACTTGAACAGATGCCATTGTATGCCAAATTTATGAAGGAAATGCTGACAAAGAAAAAGTCTCTAAAAGAAGGACAAATTGTTGAGATGACAATGGAATGTAGTGCTATTCTCCAAAGAGAGTTGCCAGAGAAGAAAGATGACCCTGGGAGTTTTTATATACCTTGCACCATAGGAGACATAACAATTGAAAAGTCATTCTGTGACCTTGGTGCAAGCATAAACTTGATGCCTTTGTCTCTAATGAGGAAACTTCAAAATTGTGAGCTGAAATCCACACGAATACTCCTTCAAATGGCTGACAAATCCATCCAGCAAGCAGTTGGAGTTGTAGAGAATGTACTGGTACAAGTGGGGAAATTCCTTCTCCCAGCTGATTTTGTCATCCTGGATATGGAGGAGGACCCTAACACTCCCATCATTCTGGGGAGGCCTTTCCTAGCTACGGCCAGAGCATTGATAGATATTGAAAAAGGGGAATTATTGCTGAGAGTGCATGATGAGCACCTAGCATTCCATGTTTTTAAAACCCCACATGAGCCCACTCAAGAAGAAGAGTGTACGGAGGATAAGGCCAGAGATCAAAGTTTGAAGGAGGTAGTCAATGAGTTAGCTCCAAAACTTCCAAATCCATGCTTGAAAGAAGTAGAGATGGTGCAACAGACCCAAGAAATCAAGGAGGAACTAGATCCAAAACCTCCAGATGAGAAATTCAACATCTCAGATAAGGAACCACCAAGGCAGGGAGTATCTTTTGAGAAAGAAAAGAAGAAGAGGCCAAGAGGGTGGAGAAACAAGAAGATCCCTACTGAAGGCTTTTCACCAGGGGATAAAGTAGTGTTAAACACCCAACCAATGAAGGTGTCCCCACAATCATCTGAATACTACACTGTGAACCGGGTCCTTTCACTTGAACACCTAGAGATCATCAAAGAGGAGACCGGAAGAAAGTTCACAGTAAGAGGAGAAAAGCTGAGGCACTATGATTTTCAACCTCCATGATCAAAGAACAAGATGTCAAGCTAGTGACATTAAAAGAGCGCTTGTTGGGAGGCAACCCAACCTGAGGTAGTTTTCTTTTCATAGCTTTTTCAATAAAAATGTTGAATAATTAAGTATGTATTGCAAGGAGCTAAGTTTGGTGTTGCACACCAAAACAATTTAAGGGAGAATGAAGGATTCTAAGTTTGGTGTTCCACCAAAATCTCATTTAAAAGCATACTCTCACCTCTTGCATAATGATAGCTCCAAGCAATCAGACAAATTATTCAACCAGTTAATTGCTTCTTAGTTTGGTTCCATAACCTTTAGCAAGGCCAAAAGAATTCATAAATGTACAACCTGTTGCATTAGAGACAATGGCAAGGAATTAAGTTTAGTGTTCCCAAACCAAATTAAATCCAAAAGCCACACTCAATTCATGCATACTAACCAGTCACCTAAGGGCTTGAGAAGCAAGCAACTTTTGAGAATTGTGCAGGAAACTAACCACTATTTGAGGACATTATGCATCATAACTCAAAAGGGGCACAACAGAAGGAAGGATAAAAGAACTGCAAACCAATAGGTTGTACCTATACTTAACTCTTACTATTGAGAAATTCTTTGATTTATGTCTTGCTAAAGTGTTCATCTAGTACAAGTAGAATCATTTTTCTTTGCAATAAGTAAGCTAGTCCAAGTATGTGCTTGTGTGTTTACTTTCACTTAACTAACTGCATGCTTTGTCCCCTGCATCTTTAATTCAATAAAAGAAATGTTTGGAATGTGAAGTAAGATAGTTCTTTGTTAGCTAGAAGTACAATAATAGTAAGTGGTGGTATGTATGTGTGACTGTATGATAGCTCACTTTTAGTGAATAAAAGAACTAGACTGTCTCCTTTTAAGTAAAAAGTAGCTACTGTCTATGAATCTCAATCAAATAAAAGTCCTTGGTTGAAAAGAAAAACAAAAACAAAAAGAGAGAAGAAAAGCCAAAAATGGCAACAGAACAAAAGAAAAACAAAAAGAAACAAAGCTAGACACCAATAGCTTGAACCTTAGAATATATGCCTGTGGTGTCTTTGTACTAGGATCTGCTTGGATTATTAAGCTCTTTGGAGTGCATCAACACTTGGTGACTTGGGTTAACTAACCCGGGATCATCAGCTGAAAGTCCACTATCAAGAGCAACCTAACTACAAGGCATTTAGCAGCCCAAAGAGGTGCTGGGCATCAATGTTCTAAGAAGGAATGTGAGCCAAGTGTCTATAGTGAATAATGTGTCAAGTATAAAGAAAAGGAAATGAACTTGCTACACATGACACTCAAATAAAGCTCATGAACAAGATAATAGCCAAGGATAAAGGAATAATGAGAGGTCATAGCAGTATGTTACTTGAAGCTTGAAAGAGGCTTTCTAGGCTTAAGAGTCAATAAGAGGTGAGTGTGTACATATCCACATAAAACCCCATGAACTACCAATAACACTCTACTAGCATGAACATCCTCTTCCATTTCATTCTTTCTTCTCAATAAATCATTTCTTGCTTGGGGACAAGCAAGCTTTAAGTTTGGTGTTGTGATGACAAGTCATCTTAGCCTAGTTTCACTAGCCTTTTTCTTTAGTTTTCAATTGAATTATGAACTTTCTTGAGCCAAAAGCAAGCCAATTGGGTAGATTTTCATGTTTCCTTTGATTTAATCAACCATGTATGAATTCATGCCATTTCATGAGGTTTTATGCTATAAATGTCACATATTATGAAAGAATGAATATCTCATGATTTTGAGCATAGCTTTGATGTGTTTGGTTGATTGATGATAGGTGAAGAAAGCTTGGAGAAAGGTTGATGCAAGAAGGAATGGCTAGGAGGAATGACTTGAGTCTTGAATTAATTATGAACCAGGAAGCAAAAGCTGGAGCAAAAGTTAGCCCCTAACTTTTTGGCTAACTTTTGGGCAAAAGCTGGAGCAAAAGTTAGCCCCTAACTTTTTGGCTAACTTTTGGGCAAAAGTTGGAGCAAAACTTAGCCCCTAACTTTTTGGCTAACTTTTGGCATGAAAAACACTCCCTGGATGCATCAAAAGTTTGCGCCAACGTTAGCCCCTAACTTTTTGGCTAACGTTGGCGCTTGAAAAACTCCCTGGGCTAGCAAAAGTTTGCGCCAACGGTAGCCCCTAACTTTTTGGCTAACGTTGGTGCCATGAATAACTAAGGGGAGGCCAACGTTGGAGCAAAAGTTAGACCCCTAACTTTTGCCCCAACGTTGGTATCAGCAAAACAAGGGTGCTGATGTGAAAAGTTGGAGCAAAAGTTAGACCCTAACTTTTACTCCAACTTTTACTCAAGCTTTCATGATTCCAACCCAGTTCAATTCGGTTCTTCTCCAAACTCCAAGAGCAATCAACCAAGGCCTCTCTCAACCCAATTCCACCAAGAGCAAAGGCCCTGTGAGTATTTTGGTGGAAAAATGAATTTCTCCCAAAACACACAAATCTAACCGGCAAGTGTACCGGGTCGCATCAAGTAATAAAAACTCACGGGAGTGAGGTCGATCCCACAGGGATTGAAGGATTGAGCAATTTTAGCTTAGTGGTTAATTTAGTTAAGCGAATCAAGATTTGGTTGAGTGATTTGTGATTTGCAGAAATTAAATTGCATGGAAAGTAAAGAGAATGGGTAAATTGCATGAAGTTAAAGAGAGAAAGAAATTAAAGTGCTGAATCTTAAAGAACAAGAAATTAAATGGCAGAAACTTAGAATGCAAGAAATGTAAATTGCGGAATCTTAAAGTGCAAGAAATGTAAACGGCTGGAATTGTAAAGGGAATTGGGGATTTGATTTGCAGAATTTAAACAAGGAAAAGTAAATTGCATCAAACAGAAAAGTAAAAGAGTGTTTGGGTTGAATCGGATCTGAAGCAAAACAAGTAAATGAACATGAAAAGCAAAAACAGAATGTAAATTGGAATTTCAGATCTCAGGGGTCCAGAGACTAGAAAACCAGGTCTAGATCTCACTACCTTCCTTGATCCAACAAGAACAATTGCAAGGGAAAAGTAAATTGCAAAGAAAGTAGATGAAGAGCAATTAACAGAAATTAAATTCAATCAAGCAGTAAATAAAGCAGAGAGATCCAAGGATGAGATTGAAACAGAATTTCTTCAATTCTCCAACCCAAGATCCAAGACAATTGTAATTGAAATTGAAAGCAATAAAACTAAGAGGAAGAGAAGTGAATTCTCCTTCCCCAAGACTAGGAAATTAAAGATCACTCAATATCCAAAGCTCTCCGAAGACTATTATGAAAATTCAAAGGGAAAGCTCCCCGAAGAACTTGAATTCTATCCTATTTATACACTTTCTTCAAATGATCTTCAAGCCTTGAGTTGGGCCTTTGCTCTTGGTGGAATTGGGTTGAAAGAGGCCTTGGTTGATTGCTCTTGGAGTTTGGAGAAGAACCAAAGTGAACCAAATGAACCGGGTTGGAGTTTTGCAAAAGTTTGAGTAAAAGTTGGAGCAAAAGTTAGGGTCTAACTTTTGGTCCAACTTTTCATATCAACCCCCATATTTTGCTGATACCCACGTTGGTGCAAAAGTTAGGGGTCTAAATTTTGCTCCAACGTTGGCCTTCCTTAGTGCACTTATGGCGCCAACGTTAGCCCAAAAGTTAGGGGCTAACGTTGGCGCAAACTTTTGCTCCCCCTTTGTGTTTTTCATGTGCCAACGTTAGTCCAAAAGTTAGAGGCTAACGTTGGCGCAAACTTTTGGTGCCCAGGGAGTGTTTTTCTCATGCCAACGTTAGCCACAAAGTTTGGGGCTAATGTTGGCGCAAACTTTTGGTGCCCAGGGAGTAATTTTCATGTGCCAACGTTAGCCACAAAGTTAGGGGCTAACGTTGGCACAAACTTTTGATGCCCAGGGAGTAATTTTCATGTGCCAACGTTAGTCCAAAAGTTAGGGGCTAACGTTGGGGCTAACTTTTCAACCAAAAGTTTGTGCAAAAGTTTGAGGCTAACTTTTGGTTCAACTTTTTGCTTCCTGGTTCATTTTCACTTATTCCATTGTCCTCTCTTTACTCCTAGCCATTCCTTCTTGCTTCAACCTTTCTCCAAGCTTTCTTCCCCTATCATTAATCAACCAAACACATCAAAGCTATGCTCAAAATCATGAGATATTCATTCTTTCATAATATATGACAATTATAGCATAAAACCTCATGAAATAGCATGAATTCATACATGGTTGATTAAATCAAAGGAAACATGAAAATCTACCCAAATCAGCTTACTTGTAGCTTAAGAAAGTGCACAATTCAAGTGAAAACAAAAGAAAAAGACTAGTGAAACTAGGCTAAGATGACTTGTCATCACAACACCAAACTTAAAGCTTGCTTGTCCCCAAGCAAGAAATGAATTATGCTCATATGTTCTTTCACTTAAGACGGATTGAAGAACAACTTGTCAGGTCCTGTGAGTTAAGTGATCAAGTGTCAATGGGGTGAACTCTAAATCATATGCTCTTGCAAGGGCTTCAGTGCTCACTAGTCCTCACATATTGGGGGTCTTAGGTCTTAGGATTTTCATCCAAATGGTATCATGGAGATCTCTTTATATGTAGTCACCTTGAAGCAGCTTATAGTTTCTTTGCTTTGGCCTTGACTCTAAGTGTCATGTCTCAAAGCGGCTCTTTAGATAAGCTTTCAATCAATACTCCTAAACCAGTTGGTTTTAAGGTATTAGGTGTTAAAGCACCCCTAAGGATTTACTTGCTCAAGCCTCTTTCCTTGACACAACTCAACCACAAGCTTTTACTAGGCTAATGATGACAAGTCATCTTAGCCTATTTTAACTAGTCTTTTTCATTTGTTTTCAATAGGTTTTATGCACTTTCTTGAGCCATAAGCAAGCCAATTGGGTAGATTTTCATGTTTCCTTTGATTTAATCAACCATGTGTGAATTCATGCTATTTCATGTGGTTATATGCTATAATTATCACATATTATGAAAGAATGAATATCTCATGATTTTGAGCATAGCTTTGATGTGTTTGGTTGATTAATGATAGGTGAAGAAAGCTTGGAGAAAGGTTGAAGCAAGAAGGCATAGCTAGGAGTAAAGAGAAGACAATGGAATAAGTGAAATTGAACCAGCAAGCAAGAAGCTGGACCTAAAGTTAGCATCAAACTTTTGCACAAACTTTTGGTTGAAAAGTTAGCCCCAACGTTAGCCCCCTAACTTGGAGGCTAACGTTGGAACTTGAAAAATCTTCCCTGGGCTTCAAAAGTTTGCGCCAACGTTAACCCCTAACTTTGAGGCTAACGTTGGCACATGGATTTCTCCCCTGGGGACCAAAAGTTTGCGCCAACGTTAGCCCCCTAACTTTGAGGCTAACGTTGGCACATGAATTCCTCCCTGGCCATCCAACGTTTGCGCCAACGTTAGCCCCCTAACTTGGAGGCTAACGTTGGCACATGAATTACAATGGGGAAGGAGCAAAAGTTTGCGCCAACGTTAGCCCCCTAACTTGGTGGCTAACGTTGGCGCCACTAGCACACAAGGCATTGCCAACGTTAGGGTCAAAGTTAGACCCCTAACGTTGGCACCAACGTTCATACCAGCAAATTGTGCTGGCTGCTATGAAAAGTTGGAGCCAAAGTTAGACCCCTAACTTTGGCTCAAACTTTTGGTCCAACTTTTGCTAACCTCAAAACCGGTTCAATTGGTTCACTTCGGTTCTTCTCCAAACTTCAAGAGCAATCAACCAAGGCCTCTTTCAACCCAATTCCACCAAGAGCAAAGGCCCAACTCAAGGCTTGAAGATCATTGGAAGAAAGTGTATAAATAGGATAGAATTCAAGTTCTTCGCAGAGCTTTCTTTTGGAATTTTCATAATAGTTTTCGGAGAGCTTTTGTTATTTAGTGAACTTTAATTTCTTTGCTTTCATTGCTTTCAATTTCATTTTACACTTGTCTTGAATCTTGGATTGGAGAATTGAAGAAATTCTGTTTCAATCTCAATCTTGGATCTCTGTTTCTTTACTGCTAATTGAATTTCATTTCCAGTTAATTGCTCTTCATCTATTTTCCTTGCAATTTACAATTTCCTTGCAATTGTTCTTGTTGGATCTAGGAAGGCATTGAGATCTAGACTTGGTTTTCTAGTCTCTGGGACCTGAGATCTGAATTTCTCATTTCACTTCTCTGTTTACTGCCTTCTACGTTCATTTACTTTTCTGCTTCATATCCGGTTCAATCCCAATTAGCCTATTTTAACTATTCTTTTTCATTTGTTTTCAATATGTTTTATGCACTTTCTTGAGCCATAAGCAAGCCAATTGGGTAGATTTTCATGCTTCCTTTGATTTAATCAACCATGTGTGAATTCATGCTATTTCATGAGGTTTTATGCTATAATTATCACATATTATGAAAGAATGAATATCTCATGATTTTGAGCATAGCTTTGATGTGTTTGGTTGATTAATGATAGGTGAAGAAAGCTTGGAGAAAGGTTGAAGCAAGAAGGCATAGCTAGGAGTAAAGAGAAGACAATGGAATAAGTGAAATTGAACCAGGAAGCAAAAAGCTGGACCTAAAGTTAGCCTCAAACTTTTGCACAAACTTTTGGGTGAAAAGTTAGCCCCAACGTTAGCCCCCTAACTTTGAGGCTAACGTTGGCATGAAGAAAACCTCCCTGGGCACCAAAAGTTTGCGCCAACGTTAGCCCCCTAACTTGGTGGCTAACGTTGGCGCCACACACCACAACAGCTTGAAGGGGTATACTTCCAACAAGAATAACTTGAGCTACAGAGTTCCAAATGAGGTGATTCAAGAAGCATTGGAAAGTAGGAATCAAGAGCTTTCCAAGCATATATGGCACTGCATGGTGGACACTAAAATTGAGGGAGAAAACTGCCCCGCAATGTGCATAAATGAACATGGTGGCAACCTGCAGTGAGGCCACTTGACCTCTGCACCTTCGATGTAGTATAACTCGAGCTGTAGAGCCCCAATTGATGTGCTTCCAAAGGCATTGGAAAGTAGACATCTAGGGCTTTCCAACAATGTATAATTGTATGGGGTGGACAATACGTTTGAGCCTCTAGAACTGACGTTTTCGCCAATGTTTGAGGCAAACGTTACCTCAAACGCTGCACACCAAAGCCAGCGACCATGCCCTCTTCAAATGATCATAACTTGAGTTGTAGATGTCCAATTGAAGTGATTCCAAGTGGGTTAGAAAGCTGACATTCAGAGCTTTCGAACCATATATAATAGTTTATATTGGGCATAAAATTGGCAACATGACAAGAGGACAAAGTTGGCGCCATAAATGTGCATAAGGGAGGCCAACGTTGGAGCAAAAGTTAGACCCCTAACTTTTGCCCCAACGTGGATAGCAGCAAATTTTGTGGGCTGATATGAAAAGTTAGACCAAAAGTTAGACCCCTAACTTTTGCTCTAACTTTTGCACCAACTTTTGCAAACTCAACCCGGTTCAATTCGGTTCCTCTTCAAACACCAAGAGCAATCAACCAAGGCCTTTATCAACCCAATTCCATCAAAAGCAAGGGCCCAAATGATCATCACTCAAAGGCACAAGAAATAGATAAAATAGGAATTTCATTTAATTGTAATTTGTTTTTAATTTTATTTTCAGTTCCATTTTTTAAAGCCTATATAAGGCATCATTTTCATATTTGTGTGGAGGCTGGCTGCATGAGGGAGCATTAGGATTTGAGAGCTCTCTCTTAGTTTTCAATTTTGTTTTGAATCTTGGGTTGAGAATTGAAGAAATTCTGTTTCAATCTCACCTTGAAAATTTTCTTGTTTACTTTCTCTGCACAATTGAATTTCCATTCCTGTTCACTACTTCACCTTCTCTTGGCTTCTGCAATTTACTTTTCTTTAATTTCTCTTGCAATTGTTCTAAGCTTTGATTTACTGCTTTCATTTAATTTCCCTGCACCCAATCCCCTTTACTTTCATGCAATTTACATTTCTTGCTCTTTAAGTTTCAATGCAATTTACTTTCTGCACTTTAATTTTCCTTGTCATTTACATTCTGTTGGCTTCAATGGTCACTCAAATCACTCAATGTTAGCTTGACTAAACTAATCACCCACTAAAATTGCTTGATCCATCAATCCCTGTGGGATCGACCTCACTCCCGTGAGTTATTATTACTTGATGCGACCCGGTGCACTTGCCGGTTAGATTTGGGTGTTTTGGGAGAAATTTATTTTTCACCAAAATATCTCATCAAGTTTTTGGCGCCGTTGCCGGGGATTGATTAGATCAACAATGATTATGTGGGTGAGAAGTCTAGATCAAGCATTTTCTTTATTTTTGTTTTCTGTTTCAAAGTGAAACCAAGGTGTTTGAGTTTTTGCCTCACTAAGAAATTCTCATCTCTGATATGAGTAATTTCAATTTTCCTTGGTTGTGTGTTTTACAAAACTCAAATGGAGTTCAACTCATCTTATGATCAAACAAATTCTATGGGATATCAACCACCATCACCAATCTCTAATAATGGCTGGGGATATCACCAAGAAACTTCAAATTCTGGGCACTCCAATTCATGGAGCTATGCTTCAGAACCACAAGATGAGAAAGAAAATCACATGGGATATTTCTCTCCACCACAAAATAATGCAAGTCATGATTCTAATGGTGGCTGGGAAGGGAATTCTAGTGCTCCATATGATATTCATCCAGAGATATCATCACTTGACCATACTTCAACCGAAAGCCCCTTTCAAAACTCACCACCCACACAAACTTCCATGAACCACTCATGGTTTTCAGAATTTGAGTCTAGGTTCAACAGAATGGCGGAGGAATATCAACAATCCCGGAGGGAACTAGAAATCCTTTCTCAGGAGACAGATAAGCAATTGGAGGACACAGATAAATGCTTAGAACTACTAAGCAAGGAAAATGAAGACCAATTGATGGATGTGAAGGATAAAGTGGAAGAGCAAGATAAGGAGGCCACTGCATCAAGTGAACTTTCAATGAAGAATGAGGTGGTTGAACCTGAAACTGCACTTGAGATGACAAGAGAACATGAAGACTCACAACTTTCACAAACCTCCCCCATGATAGAGCTATTAAAACAAATGTTGGGTGTAAAAGAGGAAGTGGAGGAGCAAGAAAGTGAAGAAGTCATTCCAAACTCAAGTGAGGCAGAGAAGTACATAAAGGAGGAGTTCATAGAACCACAAATACAAAAGGCTCTGGATGAATGCAAAACTCCAATAATCACACAGCAACCAAGACTTGGATTCAAAGAAGTGAAGGAAACTAACAAAAGCACCAATCCTGTCCCTAATCCAGTAAGCAAGATCAATCAAGCCATTTGCAAAAGGAAGCTTGCTGAGGAAAAGCCAAGGCAAGGGACAGTAGCTGAAACTTCTCCTCCTTTGAAGTCATTTCTCTTAACAAATTGGAAGAAGAGGAAGAAAGTAAAGAACAGGTAGACAGTAGGTACATTTCTTCTCCTTGCTTTGTTTAAATTTCAATAAATTGGCATATGATCACATTATAAGTTTGGTGTTGCCCTGCAACAAACTGTTTTCCATCTTCATGGATGATTGCATCAATTTTACATGAAAGTGACACACCAAGATTCTAAGTTTGGTGTGCCACCTATTTTTCTATGCAAATCAATCCAGCAACATCACTTGTCTGTATAATCATATTGCCTTTTACAGTGTTATTTTTCTTCTTAGTTGGATAATTTTTGTTTTCTCTTTGTTTCATTTATTTACTTGTTTTTAATGCTTTCCTTCATTAACTGTTTTTGTTAATACATCACCAAGACATCCTTATTCATAACAGACTCTTCATTTGGTGATTGTATTTAACATATAACAGTTTCTTTTGTTTAGTTTTAGTTCAAATAAATTGACATATGGTTGCATTCTAAGTTTGGTGTTGCTATGCAACAAAATTTAGTTCCAATTCTTACAAGATACTTGCATTAATTCCAAGTGAAAGTGTCACACTAAGTTTGGTGTGCCACTTATCTTCTATGCAAAGTATTATGCTCACCTTCTTAAGTATGCAATCACAATGTCTCTGTCTCTTGTGCCTTGATTATTATCTTTAATTTTGCTTGCTTGAAACACATGTACTACTAACATTCCTTGTGTAAGACATTCATGATCCATCTTAGCCCCATAGCCACGGTTCTAATCGTTGCTTGAGGATGAGCAAGCATTCTGAGTTTGGTATGGGAAGGAAGAGAATGGGAGGAAAATGACAACAATAGAGAAGATGAACTACAAGGTTGTAAAGTTCCTTTTCCTCTCATTTGTTTCAAGCACCATAAACTGCATGATTGTCTGTACCTTCTCTGTATGCATGTGTGTATGAAAAGGCATAGTTTGATTTCTAAATTGCAACATGGTGCTATGTCATTATGATTACCAACTTGAGTTTTGTGAATTCAAAAGCAACAAAGTATCATGATCATAAACAAACAAGGCATTAAAGAAGATTTTAGCATGTGCATAAAAGTATTGGGAAGCTAGTATGTTTGATTGTTGCTTAATTGCATTAGATTTTATTTAATTGAAGTTTTCATCTAGCACGTTTTGTGAAATCTTTTAAAATCATGAAAACCTTGAAAGCAAATGCAAAATAAAGCAAGAAAAGAAAAAGGGAAAGAATGAGAAAGCTGAAGGCTCTGAGTACCAATTGCAATTTATTTGTTAAGTACTTGTGGTGTTTATGTATCAAGCCAAATGCTTGAAAACAAAACACTTAGAAGTCAAGGTTAGGCTCAAAGTGCAAAAGCACTCCCTCAAAGCTCAAGGCTCTGAGCATCAATGATTAGAGAGTCAAGAAAAGAAAAGAAAAAAAGAGCTTAATGAAGTCCTCTAATCAAATGCTTGTGGTGCTTATGTATCAAGTGGTAATACTTGAAAACAAAGCATTTAGAAGTCGTAGCTTTGTTATCAACTCATGGGGCAAAGCACCCAAAAGGAGAAGCTAATAAAAAAAAAAATCAAAAGCTTGTTTCAAGGAAGAAATATAAGAAAAAGATTTCATAAATTGAGCTAGATGGAAGCATCAATCATTTACATTTCTTTTGTGATTGTAGCATACTTAGAAAACTAGCTTACCATGAACATTGAGTTGCTATTCTTCTTGCCTTGGATTGTCAATCTTTATTGCATGATTCTTTTCTTGCTTGGGGACAAGCAAGCTTTAAGTTTGGTGTTGTGATGACAAGTCATCTTAGCCTATTTTAACTAGTCTTTTTCATTTGTTTTCAATAGGTTTTATGCACTTTCTTGAGCCATAAGCAAGCTGGTGCACGAATTATGAATTACACTTTTCACAACGCGTACCACTAACCAGCAAGTGCACTGGGTCGTCCAAGTAATACCTTACGTGAGTAAGGGTCGAATCCCACGGAGATTGTTGGTATGAAGCAAGCTATGGTCACCTTGTAAATCTCAGTCAGGCAGATATAAAGTGATAATGGTGTTTTCGAATATTATATAATAAAATAGGGATAGAGGTACTTATGTAATTCATTGGTAGGAATTTCAGATAAGCGAATGGAGATGCTTTTCGTTCCTCTGAACCTCTGCTTTCTTGCTATCTTCATCCAATCAGTCTTACTCCTTTCCATGGCTGGCTTTATGCAAGGGCATCACCGTTGTCAGTGGCTACATCCCCTCCTCTCAGTGAATAATATGCTCACGCACCCTGTCACGGCACGGCTATTCATCTGTCGGTTCTCGATCATGCTGGAATAGGATTCACCCTCCTTTTGCGTCTATCACTAACGCCCAGCACTCGCGAGTTTGAAGCTCGTCACAGTCATTCGATCATTGAATCCTACTCAGAATACCACAGACAAGGTTTAGACCTTCCGGATTCTCTTGAATGCCGCCATCATTCTAGCTTACGCCACGAAGATTCCTGTTAGGAGATCTAAGAGATATTCATTCTAGCTTATTTCATGTAGAACGGAAGTGTTTGTCAGGCACGTGTTCATAGGGGAGATGGTGATGAGCGTCACACATAATCATCACCTTCATCACGTTCTTGGGTGCGAATGGATATCTTAGAAGCGAAATAAGATGAATTGAATAGAAAACAGTAGTACTTTGCATTAATCTTTGAGGAACAGCAGAGCTCCACACCTTAATCTATGGAGTGTAGAAACTCTACCGTATGAAAATACATAAGTGAAGGTCCAGGCATGGCCGAGATGGCCAGCCCCCTAAAACGTGATCAAAGGATCATAAGGTAATCCCCAGATGCCTAATACAATAGTAAGAGGTCCTATTTATAATAAACTAGCTACTAGGGTTTACATGAGTAAGTATTTGATGTATAAATCCACTTCCGGGGCCCACTTGGTGTGTGTTTGGGCTGAGCTTAAGTGTTGCACGTGCAGAGGCCATTTGTGGAGTTGAACGCCAGTTTTTGTGCCAGTTTGGGCGTTCAACTCTGGTTTTGGATCCTTTTCTGGCGCTGGACGCCAGATTTGGGTAGAAAGCTGGCGTTGAACGCCAGTTTACGTCGTCAATTCTTGGCCAAAGTATGGACTATTATATATTGCTGGAAAGCCCTGGATGTCTACTTTTCAACGCAATTGGAAGCGTGCCATTTCGAGTTCTGTAGCTCCAGAAAATCCACTTTGAGTGCAGGGAGGTCAGAATCCAACAGCATCAGCAGTCCTTTTTCAACCTCTGAATCTGATTTCTGCTCAAGTCCCTCAATTTCAGCCAGAAAATACCTGAAATCACAGAAAAATACACAAACTCATAGTAAAGTCCAGAAATGTGAATTTAACACAAAATCTATTAAAAACATCCCTAAAAGTAACTAGATCCTACTAAAAACATACTAAAAACAATGCCAAAAAGCGTATAAATTATCCGCTCATCACAAGCCAATTGGGTAGATTTTCATGTTTCCTTTGATTTAATCAACCATGTGTGAATTCATGCTATTTCATGAGGTTTTATGCTATAATTATCACATATTATGAAAGAATGAATATCTCATGATTTTGAGCATAGCTTTGATGTGTTTGGTTGATTAATGATAGGTGAAGAAAGCTTGGAGAAAGGTTGAAGCAAGAAGGCATAGCTAGGAGTAAAGAGAAGACAATGGAATAAGTGAAATTGAACCAGGAAGCAAAAAGCTGGACCTAAAGTTAGCCTCAAACTTTTGCACAAACTTTTGGGTGAAAAGTTAGCCCCAACGTTAGCCCCCTAACTTTGAGGCTAACGTTGGCATGAAGAAAACCTCCCTGGGCACCAAAAGTTTGCGCCAACGTTAGCTCCCTAACTTTGAGGCTAACGTTGGCATGAAGAAAACCTCCCTGGGCACCAAAATTTTGCGCCAACGTTAGCCCCCTAACTTGGTGGCTAACGTTGGCACATGAAAATCACAAGGGGAGGAGCAAAAGTTTGCGCCAACGTTAGCCCCCTAACTTGGTGGCTAACGTTGGCGCCACACACCACAACAGCTTGAAGGGGTATACTTCCAACAAGAATAACTTGAGCTACAGAGCTCCAAATGAGGTGATTCAAGAAGCATTGGAAAGTAGGAATCAAAAGCTTTCCAAGCATATATGGCACTGCATGGTGGACACTAAAATTGAGGGAGAAAACTGCCCCGCAATGTGCATAAATGAACATGGTGGCAACCTGCAGTGAGGCCACTTGACCTCTGCACCTTCGATGGAGTATAACTCGAGCTGTAGAGCCCCAATTGATGTGCTTCAAAAAGCATTGGAAAGTAGACATCCAGGGCTTTCCAACAATGTATAATAGTATGGGGTGGACAATACGTTTGAGCCTCCAGAACTGACGTTTTCGCCAACGTTTGAGGCAAACGTTACCTCAAACGCTGCACACCAAAGCCAGCGACCATGCCCTCTTCAAATGATCATAACTTGAGTTGTAGATGTCCAATTGAAGTGATTCCAAGTGGGTTCGAAAGCTGACATTCAGAGCTTTCCAACCATATATGATAGTCTATATTGGGCATAAAATTGGCAACATGACAAGAGGACAAAGTTGGCGCCATAAATGTGCATAAGGGAGGCCAACGTTGGAGCAAAAGTTAGACCCCTAACTTTTGCCCCAACGTGGATAGCAGCAAATTTTGTGGGCTGATATGAAAAGTTAGACCAAAAGTTAGACCCCTAACTTTTGCTCTAACTTTTGCACCAACTTTTGCAAACTCAACCCGGTTCAATTCGGTTCCTCTTCAAACTCCAAGAGCAATCAACCAAGGCCTTTATCAACCCAATTCCATCAAGAGCAAGGGCCCAAATGATCATCACTCAAAGGCACAAGAAATAGATAAAATAGGAATTTCATTTAATTGTAATTTGTTTTTAATTTCATTTTCAGTTCCATTTTGTAAAGCCTATATAAGGCATCATTTTCATATTTGTGTGGAGGCTGGCTCCACGAGGGAGCATTAGGATTTGAGAGCTCTCTCTTAGTTTTCAATTTTGTTTTGAATCTTGGGTTGAGAATTGAAGAAATTCTGTTTCAATCTCACCTTGAAAATTTTCTTGTTTACTTTCTCTGCACAATTGAATTTCCATTCCTGTTCACTACTTCACCTTCTCTTGGCTTCTGCAATTTACTTTTCTTTAATTTCTCTTGCAATTGTTCTAAGCTTTGATTTACTGCTTTCATTTAATTTCCCTGCACCCAATCCCCTTTACTTTCATGCAATTTACATTTCTTGCTCTTTAAGTTTCAATGCAATTTACTTTCTGCACTTTAATTTTCCTTGTCATTTACATTCTGTTGGCTTCAATGGTCACTCAAATCACTCAATGTTAGCTTGACTAAACTAATCACCCACTAAAATTGCTTGATCCATCAATCCCTGTGGGATCGACCTCACTCCCGTGAGTTATTATTACTTGATGCGACCCGGTGCACTTGCCGGTTAGATTTGGGTGTTTTGGGAGAAATTTATTTTTCACCAAAATACTCATCAGCTAACAACTCTTTGAGTCATTGTTTCTTCTTTCTTTTCTGCCTAGTAATTGATGCTCAGAGCCTTGGGCCATGTTCTTTTTGCTTTTGTATTTTCTTTATTTTCTTTTGTTTTGTTTGCTGCTTCTTGGCTCAATAAATTTTTGAGAATCTCTACAATACTTCTTTGAACTTCATGTCCTGCCTATGAGCTCCCATGCAAGTTTTCACAAGCATGCAACCTCAATACATAATCACACAACTAGAACCACCACTTCTCCTAATCTTTTGCTTTCTTCAAAATTGTTTAATTCCTCAATCCTTCTTTTCAAAGAACTTTCATGTGATGCATTTTTGAACATTGAGTGCAAACAAGTTTTGAAGAGAAAAATGTTGTGAATAATCAAGCATCTTGCTTATTGAATTACAGAAAAACTATGCTATGCAGACAGATAATCAGGGAAACAAAACCACTTCTCAATCATAGCAGTGTTTGATGTAAGATAATCACTTAACAATACAACCTTTTGGAGTTTACTTGCTCTACTCCTCATCATCATCATCACTGATCCACACATTCCTCTTTCGTCTCTTTGGTTGATGATGCTTAATCCTTCCAAAAGCTTGTATGACACTCTGCAATGATATTGAAAGTTGCTTGTTCTCCAAGCACTTGAAAAATGGTTAGCATGCATGATTTATTTATGGGCTTTTGAACTTACTTTGGTGTGGGAACACCAAACTTAGTACCTTGCCAATGGTTAACCATGTGTGATAATTTCTTTTTTCTTTTTCAAAAGTGATAGAACTGAAAACTAAGAAAAACAGTAAAATGGCTAACTAGTTCATCCAGTATGCTTGAAGCCTACATTATGCAGAAAGTGAGAATGTGTGTTACAATGGGGTTTTGGTGGATACCAAACTTAGAATCCTTCATTCTCCTTTATATTGTTTTAGTGTGTACACCAAACTTAGCTTCTTGCAATCTAGATAAAACTAATTAACCTTTTTATTGAAATAGATATGAAAAGATAGTTACCTCCGGTTGGGTTGCCTCCCAACAAGCGCTCTTTTATTGTCACTAGCTTGACATCCTCTGTGCTTGCTCAGCTCAAATTCTGAGCTTCCTTCTCCTTGTCCCATTGTCCTTCTAAGTGAGGCTTTGCTTTTTTCTCACTCGTTTCTGTGAGGTTTTTGGCTAATTGTTCCATTTGCTTCCCAATTCCCCCGAGTAAGTTCTCATGGTGTTTGTTCATCATCACTTGATGTGTCATCATTCTCTCTACTACGCTCTCTAGATTGGTGATCCTTTGAGAATTCTGTGAGATTGTGTGGTGATGTTGTTGCAGGTTTGGGAAGTGGTTGTTGTAGTTGAAGTTCCTTGGTTCCTGATGTTGAGGTTCCCTCATTCTTAGATAAGAATGTGGCTTCCATGGTGGGAACTGTGCATTCACTGTAGAGGAATGGAGAAAATCAAGTTGTCTAGCCATTGACTCCAATTGTTGCTGAGTTTGCTGATGTAGCTGTTTGCTTTGATTCATTACTGCCTTCATTCCTTCAAGATTCATCATATCTTTCTCTGAAGTTGCATTCTGTGGTGTCTCAAAGGAGTGTTGGTTGTTGGTTCTCTTGTCATTGAACCTTGCAGTTCCTTGACCAGTTGCTGTTGCTTCGAGTAAGTCATCTGAGAAGTGATCCACCGCTCTTCTCGTTTCTGGGGTTAATCCTTCGTAGAATGCTTGAAAAGCCACTTTGTCATTTGCTTTCTTGTATCTTTCCCATGCTTTGAGCAATGGTTCTTCCTCTCCTTGCATGAATGGATGTGTTCCCTCTTTCATCTTGATGTTTTGTTGGGATGTAGAGAATTTGGCTAGAAATTTGGCAACCAAACCATCCCAACTAGTGATACTTCCTTGGGGAAGAGTTTCAAGCCATTGTGCTGCCTCATCCTTTAGTGAGAAAGGGAATAGCAAGAGCTTATAGACATCATTATTGACAACATCACAGATCCTCAGAAAAATAGATAGATGCTGTTCAGGATCCTCCAATGGATTTCCACCATAGGAACAATTGTTCTCTATTAGTGTAATGATTTGCGGCTTCATGTTGGCATGTTCTTCTTTCTCAGAAACTTCATTTTCAATGATATCCTTCCCTCTGGCTGCTCTTTTTTCCTGCGACATAAAAATCAACAACGGAACACACAGTGATACTCTTGAAAATTGAGTGTAGTCAGTTGAGACAAAACTTCAAACAGTTAGTGGGTTAGTCAAAAATTAAAGAAAAAATGCTTGATCTAGATCACCACCTCACTTAATCATTGTCAATCTAATCAATCCCCGGCAACGGCGCCAAAAACTTGATGAGTATTTTGGTGGAAAAATGAATTTCTCCCAAAACACACAAATCTAACCGGCAAGTGTACCGGGTCGCATCAAGTAATAAAAACTCACGGGAGTTAGGTCGATCCCACAGGGATTGAAGGATTGAGCAATTTTAGCTTAGTGGTTAATTTAGTCAAGCGAATCAAGATTTGGTTGAGTGATTTGTGATTTGCAGAAATTAAATTGCATGGAAAGTAAAGGGAATGGGTAAATTGCATGAAGTTAAAGAGAGCAAGAAATTAAAGTGCTGAATCTTAAAGAACAAGAAATTAAATGGCAGAAACTTAGAATGCAAGAAATGTAAATTGCGGAATCTTAAAGTGCAAGAAATGTAAACGGCTGGAATTGTAAAGGGAATTGGGGATTTGATTTGCAGAATTTAAACAAGGAAAAGTAAATTGCATCAAACAGAAAAGTAAAAGAGTGTTTGGGTTGAATCGGATCTGAAGCAAAACAAGTAAATGAACATGAAAAGCAAAAACAGAATGTAAATTGGAATTTCAGATCTCAGGGGTCCAGAGACTAGAAAACCAGGTCTAGATCTCACTACCTTCCTTGATCCAACAAGAACAATTGCAAGGGAAAAGTAAATTGCAAAGAAAGTAGATGAAGAGCAATTAACAGAAATTAAATTCAATCAAGCAGTAAATAAAGCAGAGAGATCCAAGGATGAGATTGAAACAGAATTTCTTCAATTCTCCAACCCAAGATCCAAGACAATTGTAATTGAAATTGAAAGCAATAAAACTAAGAGGAAGAGAAGTGAATTCTCCTTCCCCAAGACTAAGAAATTAAAGATCACTCAATATCCAAAGCTCTCCGAAGACTATTATGAAAATTCAAAGGGAAAGCTCCCCGAAGAACTTGAATTCTATCCTATTTATACACTTTCTACAAATGATCTTCAAGCCTTGAGTTGGGCCTTTGCTCTTGGTGGAATTGGGTTGAAAGAGGCCTTGGTTGATTGCTCTTGGAGTTTGGAGAAGAACCAAAGTGAACCAAATGAACCAGGTTGGAGTTTTGCAAAAGTTTGAGTAAAAGTTGGAGCAAAAGTTAGGGTCTAACTTTTGGTCCAACTTTTCATATCAGCCCCCATATTTTGCTGATACCCACGTTGGTGCAAAAGTTAGGGGTCTAACTTTTGCTCCAACGTTGGCCTTCCTTAGTGCACTTATGGCGCCAACGTTAGCCCAAAAGTTAGGGGCTAACGTTGGCGCAAACTTTTGCTCCCCCTTTGTGTTTTTCATGTGCCAACGTTAGCCCAAAAGTTAGAGGCTAACATTGGCGCAAACTTTTGGTGCCCAGGGAGTGTTTTTCTCATGCCAACGTTAGCCACAAAGTTAGGGGCTAACGTTGGCGCAAACTTTTGGTGCCCAGGGAGTAATTTTCATGTGCCAACGTTAGCCACAAAGTTAGGGGCTAACGTTGGCGCAAACTTTTGATGCCCAGGGAGTAATTTTCATGTGCCAACGTTAGCCCAAAAGTTACGGGCTAACGTTGGGGCTAACTTTTCACCCAAAAGTTTGTGCAAAAGTTTGAGGCTAACTTTTGGTTCAACTTTTTGCTTCCTGGTTCATTTTCACTTATTCCATTGTCCTCTCTTTACTCCTAGCCATTCCTTCTTGCTTCAACCTTTCTCCAAGCTTTCTTCCCCTATCATTAATCAACCAAACACATCAAAGCTATGCTCAAAATCATGAGATATTCATTCTTTCATAATATATGACAATTATAGCATAAAACCTCATGAAATAGCATGAATTCATACATGGTTGATTAAATCAAAGGAAACATGAAAATCTACCCAAATCAACTTACTTGTAGCTTAAGAAAGTGCACAATTCAAGTGAAAACAAAAGAAAAAGACTAGTGAAACTAGGCTAAGATGACTTGTCATCAGGCCCAATTGAAGGCTTGAAGACCATTTGAAGAAAGTGTATAAATAGATTAGAATTTAAGTTTTATGGGAGCTTCCCTTTGAGTTTTCAGAGAGCTTTTCTTTTCTGGTTTGATTGAGAGCTCACTTTTACATTTCTTAGCATTGTTGTTTTAATTCAAGAGAATTTGGGACGAGAATTGATCTCTCTTCTTCCTTGTTCATGCCCAGCACTCTTTACTTTTCTTGTCTTGGATTTTGGGTGGAGAATTGAAGAAATTCTGTTTCAATCTCACCTTGGAATCTTGTTTAATTTTCTGCTTAATTGAATTTCAGTTTCGGTTAATTGTGCTTCATCTACTTTCTTTGCAATTTACAATTTCCTTTGCAATTGTTCTTGTTGGATCTAGGAAGGCATTGAGATCTATACTTGGTTTTCTAGTCTCTTGGGTCCTGAGATCCGGATTTCCCATTCCCTGTTTACTGTTTTCATGCTCATTTACAATTCTGTTTCTAGATCTGATTCAATCCAAGTGTTCTTCTATTCCTCTGCTTGTTGAATTCTAATTTCCCTTGTTTAATTCCTGCAAATCCAACTCCCAATTCCCTTTACAATTCAAGCCATTTACATTTCCTGCACTTTAAGATTCTGCAATTTACATTTCTTGCGTTCTAAGTTTCTGCCATTTAATTTCTTGTTCTTTAAGATTCATCACTTTAAATTTCAACTCTCTTTAATTTCATGCCAATTGCCCATTCCCTTTACTTTCTATGCAATTTAAATTCTGCAAATCACAAATTTCTCAACCAAATCTTGATTCGCTTGACTAAATCAACCACCAAACTAAAATTGCTCAATCCTTCAATCCCTGTGGGATCGACCTCACTCCCGTGAGTTATTATTACTTGATGCGACCCGGTGCACTTGCCGGTTAGATTTGGGTGTCTTGGAGAAATTTGTTTCTCCGCGAAAATATCCCATCAGAGTATAGTTACTAAACCAAGCAATCAACCTTTCTTACAAACGTTTTGGTTGTCACAAGTAACAAACCCCTTTAAAATTGATAACCGAGTATTTAAACCTCGGGTCGTCTTCTCAAGGAATTGCTGGGAAGTATGTTCTTATTATTGGTTATGAGTTTGTAAATTGGGGTTTTGGAGTTTGGGCAATGAGCACAGGTATATTTATAAATTAAAGCAGTAAAAATAAATAAGAGATTTTATGTAATTAAATAAAAAGCCTTGATTAAGAGAGATTAACCGAAAGTTCTATCCTTATTGGATTTTTCTCAAGATTAATTAACAATTGAAGGTTACTTCTACTTAGTTATCCTTTACCAAGTAAAGTAAAAGAAAGTCAAGTAAGTTGGAAGTCTACTTCTATTCACGAGTTCTAATCCTCTCCCTTGGGAATGATTGGTGTTAGTGACTAGAGAGCCAGCCAACGATAAACCCAATTACAATTTAACTCTTGAGTAATTCAACTCAAGGGTCTCCGAATATTAATCAACTCTAAAATCAAGTTAGGATCCAACTTAGAACATTAATTAATAACAAACAATAGAAGAAGTGATAAATCTGAAATACCTCAATTATATTAAATAAAATATTCAAATCTTAACATGGAAAAGTTCATAAGCCAATTAGGCAACATAACTAATAAAAGCATTAAAGTATCTGAAAATAAGAGATAAATATAAAGTAAAAGAAATATTGAACCTGATGAAGAGTTGAATCCTAAATCCTTTAAGAGGAATCCTAATCCTAAAACCTAAGAGAGAGGAGAGAACCTCTCTCTCTAAAAACTACATCTAAATTATGAAAAGTGAATTATGAAAAGCATGATTATGAATGAATGCATTCCCCTACTTTATAGCCTCTAATCTGTGTTTTCTGTGCCGAGAACTGGGTCAGAAACAGCCCAGAATTCGCTGGTTGCGAATTCATACACGCTGATTTTTCGTCACTGCGACGCGTCCATGTGGAGCGTACATTCGCGTCACCTATCATCAGAGAAACTATGGAATATTATATATTAAATCGAAGCCCCAGACGTTAGCTTTCCAACACAACTAGAACCGCATCATTTGGACCTCTGTAGCTAATGTTATAGCTGTTTAAGTGCGAAGAGGTCAGGCTGGACAGCTTAGCAATTTCTCCAACTTCTTGTATTCCTTCCACTTTTGCATGCTTCCTTTCCATCCTCTGAGCCATTCCTGCCCTGTAATCTCTGAAATCACTTAACACACATATCAAGGCATCTAATGGTAATAAGAGAGGATTAAACATAGGGAACTTAAGGCCAAAGAAGCATGTTTTCAATCAAAGCACATAATTAGGAAGGCAAATGTAAAACCATGCAAATAGTATGAATAAGTGGGTAAAGAGTTGATAAAAACCAGTCAATTGAGCACAAGATAAACCATAAAATGGTGGTTTATCAACCAACCAGCTGAAATAAGAATGCAAAGCAATCCAATTAAGGAGTGAAAAGACCTTGGTGAATAATAAAGAAACCAGCAAGAGGCCAGTTGAGAATGATGAGGCCAACAGTAAGGATGAAGCTATACTCAACAAGAAGGACCAAGAGTAGCTTAAAGAGAAAGATGAGCAGCTACAAGCTTCAAAGGAAAGGGAAACAAGTAATGGAAGAATCATCACAAGAATAGAGGCAGGTGGTGAAGGCTTTCACACCTCCTCTGCCATATCCTCAAAGGTTCAACAAGGAGATCAAGGATCAACACTTTCCCAGGTTCCTTGAAGTCTTCAAGAAGGTGAAAATCAATATTCCACTTGCTGAAGCATTAGAGCAGATGCCTCTATATGCAAAGTTCTTGAAAGAGCTCATTAACAAAAAGAGAAGATGGCATGAGAAGGAAACCATCATCCTAACACAAGAGTGCAGTGCTATAATTTAAAGAGGTCTCCCACCAAAACTAAAAGACCCTGGAAGCTTCTTCTTGCCTTGTACCATTGGTAATATAACCATTGATAAGGCACTGTGCGATTTAAGAGCCAGCATCAATCTAATGCCCTATCCTATGATGAGAAGGCTATGTATAGAGGAAGTAAAGCCTACACAGATGTCGTTGGAGCTTGTGGATAAGTCACTAGTACTTCCCAAATGAGTGATTAAAAAATCTCCTGGTTCGAGTAGAGAAATTCATATTCCCAGCAGATTTTGTGATCCTGGACCTAGGAGAAGAAGGGAGTGACTCTATTATCTTGGGAAGACCGTTCATGGCCACAGCAAGGGCCATCATAGATGTTGAATAAGGAGAACTGACCCTAAGGGTACATGATGAGAGCATTACTCTGAATGTCTTTCCAGAAACACAGCATACTAATGAAAAGGAAGATTGCATGAAGGATGACAGAGAAGACTTGCATTGGAAGGAAGAATCCAACGAGATACTCATTAGTTCTCTTCCAAAGCAAGAGACAAGCAGCAAAGCAGGACAAAAGGAGAATGAGACTGTACAGAATGAGGAGAGAAAGCAAGAAGAAAGTGAGGTGTTGGCCACTAAGAAGACAGATCCCAAAATATAGCCCACTGTCAAAGCAGAAGGATCACCAAAAAAGGGAGAGAAAAGCAAGAAAAAGGCTCCAAAATGGTGGAAAAACAAAAAAATCCCAACTGAAGGATTTTCAAAGGGAGATACAGTGCAGCTAATTTACCAACAGTTGGGGACAAATCAACAGACTGATGATTACTACACCATCAACAAGGTACTCTCATGGGAGCATGTAGAGATTGACCATCAACGTACAGGAAGAAACCTCACAGTGAGAGGAGACAAATTGAGGCACCATAATCATCAACCACCCTAATAAGGGACCAATGTCAAGCTAGTGACAATAAAAGAGCACTCCATGGGAGGCAGTCCATGATTTAATGTTCTTACTGTTATTTTTGTTTCAATAATCACTGGTTTTTCTAGCATAAATTTGAGATCTCATGAGTAGAATTTGATAATTGCACATATCATTTTTGAGCATATGCTTGACTCCTAAGTTTGGTGTGCCTAAAGGCACTTTAAAATAGCTTTTCAAGAATGATTGATCATATAACCATCTTAGGATGTATACTCATTCATTTTGTTGAAGTATATAGCCAAACATTAAGTTTGGTGTCTACATATGCAGTGAATTTCAGAAAAATCATTTTTGCTCAAAGGATCAAATTTATGAATAGATGAACCATACATTGCTTCATATTTTTTGAGTTTATGGTATTATGGTAGAAAATAAAATGTTCCTTATAATGAATGTACCAATTAGGGCAAATACTCTTTGAGTTTTATATGGATCCTTTAGCAGAGAACATGTTTGGTGTCCACCAAATTCTGTCCAAAATCTAAGGAGCATAATTGTTTATTGATAAATAAGGAACATGTAGAATTTTGTTTTTCTTTATTGCTTGGCACTACACCACCGTACTTCAAACCTTAAGCTTACCATTGCCTTGATTTAATTGTATATGTACAAGGGAGATTGAGAAGAAGACAAAAGGGAGCATGCACGGTTGTCACAAGATGAAAAGAGAGTCACATGTGCCTAGGAAATGGTGCTTTCTTGGAGACAAAATCTGCATGCTTGAATACCTTGGATGCCGAACCACATGCACCCAATGGGGGAGCAATCCTTGTCCTCCTTCATCTTTGCATGCAAGCCGTCCATGCTATAAGCTTTCTACAATGCTTGACTCAATCTACACCCTTCATTTTTGCTTAACCGAACCCCCTCCCCCCCCCTTGTGGTTTTGTTTCAATGATTCATGCCTTGGCTATACATTGGCAGCAGCACTTCCTAGCTCACATATCCCCTCTCTACTCATACAAGACTTCTGCACCTAGTTGCCTTTGTTTCATTTACACCTTCCTCTCAAACATGTTACAGCAAACCCTCTTCAACCAAAAGACAACACATAATACCCAACATCGTCCCCTCTCCATCTTAAAGCCGTACCTTAAGCAGGGCTCATTCTCTTTCTTTTCCCACCTTCTATCCAAATTCAAGGCTTCATCAAGTTTCAAAAGAAGGAAGGGAAAAGAACCAGCTGTAGCCGAACCATCAAATTATCATACAAGGAAATTTAAATCTCAGTTTTATGAATCAAGGTATCATAGGGTCATGGAATCGAAGCACATCATTCCAGAGATGGGCTTTAGACTTCATGATGGAGAGTATCCTATCATGAGGAGAATCACCGCAGAGGGGAGATGGAAACTTTTGTGTGAGCCTCTCACAGACATCAGTACAGTCATGATTAGGGAATTCTATGCAAATGCTATGAAGACAGGCAAGGACAGCCCTCCTTATAAGAGCTATGTCAGGGGTGTTGAGGTGGATTTTAGCCCACCACCATTATGAGAGTCCTACAGTTGAGAGTAATAACCTATGGAGAACTTAGCTTTGAGGAAAGACTACAGGGTGAGAATGACCCTGATGAGATATTACATGGGTTATGCTTTGAAGGAAGAGACTGGAAAAGGGACTTAGAGGGAGTTCCAAGCCACTTGAAAAGAATAGATCTCATACCTGAAGCCAAAGGGTGGTATGAGATAGTGAGGAGATCTATACTCCCTACTGTGAATACCTCATGAGTCACAATCGAGAGAGCCATCTTGACGTATTGCATCTTGAGGGGAGGAGAAATCAACATCCCACGGCTCATAGCAGATAGCATTCAGAAGATAGCTGAGGGTACAGGCAAAAGAAGGCTTGGTCACCCAAGCACTATTCTGAAGCTGTGCAATAGGGCTGGGGTACTTTTTAAGGATGAAGATACAGAGAAGGTAAAAGGAAGCAGGGTGATTACAAGGCAAAGAATGGAAAGTGCCACTGATGCTGACAACCAAGAGGAAGAAAGGACTTAAGGTGGAAGAAGGAGACCACAAGTGGAGGAAGAACAAGCTCCTGGTGCAATGGATCTAAGCCAAATGCAAAAAGCCATTGAAGAAATGTCTCAACAACACTTGAGAGCACAGGAGCAATATTTGAGGCAACAAGAGCTATACTTGCAATAGCAAGAGAAATATTTAAAGGATCGTGAACAATAACTGCATTGGTAGTAGCACATGATGGACAAGCAAGACAACTTCCAGCTCCAGATGTTGGAACAACAAAGGGAGTTTCAAGCAAGAATTCTTGGGGGGCAAAAGGAACAATTAGTAAACGTTCAAGAATCAGTTAATGGATTGTTCCTACGACAGGCCAAGTACGAGGAGTACACCCAAAATCTCTACCAATGGAAAAATATATATCATACAATTGGAGAGCATAGGTTTGTGGATAGAATGGAGTACGATATAGCAACTCAAGTAAAGTTGGACTATGTAGTCCATAGCATGCCAACATTTAACCAACAGATCAAGCCATTTGAGCAATGCCAAGAGTTGATTGATCATCAGAGAGCATTGACCAATAAACAAACAGCACACATGCAACAAGGGTTGAAAGATGCGGGGCTCTTGGATCAGGTAGACCAGATTTGGGATAGAAGGTGCCCTGTTGAAGAACCCCAAGAAAGAAAGAAGAAGAAGTAGAAAGGAGAAAAAAGCAAGGGGAAAGAGCACGACAACTAGAGGTGGTGGAGTTCTTTTCATAGTTTTTATCAAATAAGGATGATGCATATCTGAAATATGATACGCCTCCAATTGTTTTATGTTTTGCATTTTCATATCTTGAGTAGTTTTCTTGTTAGGATTTGCATTATACTTGTTATTGCTCATCTGCTAAATTCTGTTTTGTTCCCTTATGCATGAATAAAAGAAAAATGTTTGACATAGAGTAAATGTCCAATGTTGAAGGAATTAGAATGAAGTTCAGTGGTAGTGCTTGCTTGATTTAATGATAAGCTTAATAATAAAAGCTGCATAGTAGAATGCTTTTTGTAGTGTGAATTAAGTTGTTGCTATAAGAGCCTTTTATTAATGAACATCCCTTGAGAATAAAGCAAAGTAAGAAAGAAAAAGAAAAGAAAAGCCAAGAATTGGAAAAGAAACAAACAATAAGGCTAGACACCAATAGCTTGGACCTTAGGACATATGCCTGTGATGCTTCTTGTACTAGGATATGCTTGGACAATTAGGTTATAAGGAGTATTTTAAATGGTAACTTGGATTAACTAATCCGGGATTATCAACCGAAAGTCCACTATCAAGAGCAACCTAGTTACAAAACATTTAGTGATCCAAAGAGATGATGGGCATCAATGTTCCTAGGAAGAATTTGTGAGCCAAGTGTCTGTGGTAAAGAAGTGTTGAGCAAAAATTGAGCCAAAAGGCTGCTGCAACACTTGTCACCAAGCTTTCATTAAGAAATAAGCTTTCTAAGCAAAAGAAAGAAAGAAAAAGCTAACAGGGATCAATCAAAGAGCAAGGTATTATAGCAGCAACTCTAGTAAATCTTCAAAGTAACATTTTATATCAGACAACAAGGAATAATTGAGCTACATTTGTTTGCATAAAACCCCATGAATCAAGTTATATTATCTGCTAAATAAGGACCTATATACTTCTCTGTCTCACTTCATTTCTTCTCATGTTTAGTGCTTGCTTGGGGACAAGCAAGATTTAAGTTTGGTTTTGTGATGACAAGTCATCTTATGCTAGCTTTTCAAATATTTTTCACTTGTTTCATTAGGTTTTATGCACTTTCTTGCACAATAAGTAAGTGACTTGGAGTGGATTTTCATGATTATGTTAAATCAATCAACCATCATTTATTTAACACAAAATCATAGGGTTTAAGCTAGAATTAGTTGATTTTGTGAATGAATTAGAAACCTTGTGAATTTAGTGATACTTTAACATGTTTGTGTGGTTGCTTGCAGGTGAAGAAATGATGAAGAAAAGAAAGAACCAGGAAAGCGTTGCATTACCAAAGCGTGGCAATTCATTAAGGCAACGCTAAGCTTGGAAACAAAGACCAGCATCCAAGGCGGCCACTCAATTAAGTGAGTGCTATGCTCACTCTAGTGAGCATTTGCGTGCTCTTCAGCAAAGGAAGCAAGGCCAAGACAAGGCTGGTGCTCAATTAAGTGAGAGCTATTGATGAGCGGATAATTTATACGCTTTTTGGCATTGTTTTTAGGTAGTTTTTAGTATAATTTAATTAGTTTTTACTATGTTTTTGTTAGTTTTTATGAAAAATTCACATTTCTGGACTTTACTATGAGTTTGTGTGTTTTTCTGTGATTTCATGTATTTTCTGGCTGAAATTGAGGGACCTGAGCAAAATCTGATTCAGAGGCTGAAAAAGGACTGTAGATGCTGTTGGATTCTGAGACCTCCCTGCACTCGAAGTGGATTTTTTCGTGCTACAGATACCCAATTGGCGCGCTCTTAATTGCGTTAGAAAGTAGACATCCAGGGCTTTCCAGCAATATATAATAGTCCATACTTTGCCCGAGTTTTGACGACGCAAACTGGCATTCAAACGCCAACTTCCTCCCCTATTCTGAAGTTAAACGCCAGAAGCAGGTTACAAACCTGAGTTTAACGCCACAAACAGGCTGCAACCTGGCGTTTAACTCCAAGAGAAGTCTCTACACGTGTAAAGCTCAATGCTCAGCCCAAGCACACACCAAGTGGGCCCCCGAAGTGGATTTCTACATCATTTACTTATCTCTGTAAACCCTAGTAACTAGTTTAGTATAAATAGGACTTTTTACTATTGTATTAGAGGTCTTGGTCATTCTGGTTCCCTCTCTGGGGCAAAAGCCAATGAACACCATTATCACTTATGTATTTTCAATGGTAGAGTTTCTACACCCCATAGATGAAGGTGTGGAGCTCTGCTGTTCCTCATGAATTAATGCAAAGTACTATTGTTTTTCTGTTCAATTCAAGCTTATTCTTATTCCAAGATATTCACTCGAACTTCAACCTGATGAATGTGATAATCCGTGACACTCATCATCATTCTCACCTATGAACGCGTGCCTGACAACCACTTCCGTTCTATCTACAATAGCTTGAGTGTGTATCTCTTAGCCTCCTGGTTCACGATCAGAGTCTTCGTGGAATAGGCTAGAATTATTGGCGGCCATTCTTGAGATCCGGAAAGTCTAAACCTTATCTGTGGTATTCCGAGTAGGATATGGGAAGGGATGACTGTGACAAGCTTCAAACTCACGAGTGTTGGGCGTAGTTGATGGTATTTTTGTGGAAAACTGAATTTTCCAAAACACCAAAAACTCACCGGCAAGTGTACCGGGTCGCATCAAGTAGTAAAACTCACTTAGAGTGAGGTCGATCCCACAGGGATTGATGGATCAAGCAACTTTAGTGGGTGATTAGTTTAGTCAAGCTAACATTGAGTGATTTGAGTGACAATTGAAACAACAAAAAGTAAATGACAAGAAGAATTAAAGTGCAGAAAGTAATATTGGACAGAAACTTAAAGAGCAAGAAATGTAAATTGCAAGAATCTTAAATGACAAGAAACGTAAATTGCATGAAATATAAAGGGGAGTGGGTGCTGGAAATTAAAATTCAACAGGAAAGTGTAAATAGCAATCAAACATAGAAGTAAAAGGTGCAAAATCATGCAATAGATCAAAACAGAAAAGGGAAATTGCTTGAAGAATTCAAAATAGAAAAGCAGTGCTTAATTTGTAGCAATTTAAAAGTGGTTCAAGATCTCAGGAGTGAAAGAGACTAGAAAACAAGTCTAGATCTCAAATCCTTCCTTGATCCAACAAGAACAATTGCAAAATGAAAATGGAAGAGTAAATTGCAGAAGAGGAACAAGAGAAGTTGCAGATGGAGAATGAAAACAGAATTCCTTCCAATCTCAATCCAAAAATTCAAAACAGAAAAGAAAACTAAGAAAGAAAGCAAAATGAAAACTAAAGAGTGCACAACTCCCTATTGGAGCTAGCCTCTTTTCTAATCGAGCTCCCCCTAACAAAGATGAAAATGATGCCTTATATAGGCTTTACAAAATGAAAATGAATATGAAATGAAAAACAAATTACAATTGAATGAAATTCCTAATCTAATTGATCCTTGTGCCTTTGAGTGATGATAATGGGCTTAGCTTGCTTTGGATTTGAGAAAGAGTGGGTCTGGATGACCTTGGTTCAATTGATGAAGAATTGTGTTCAACGAGAATTTTAATTGAATTTTGGCCCATGTGAAAATTTCTCCCAGGAGGATGCTCAGCTCACAAGGTGAGCTGAGCATTGGGGCCTTGTGCGCATGTCTTGCTCCCTGACCGTGTCACATGTTGCACGCTCTACTCTTGGTCCGTGTCAAATGGTTGTGGGATGCACCATGAGTAGCGCTCAGCTCTCCAAGTGAGCTGAGCATTGGAGATTCCAAGGGGAGGTCCCAAGTTCAAGCCTTGGTGAAAGCATTTGGGGAGCAATTTTCCTTGATTTTTCATGAAGAAAAACACGACAAAGCTCTCCAAGTGAGCACAACGCTCTCTAAGTGAGCGCTATTAGAAGCGCCTCTTTGTCTTGGAGTGAGGCTCCCTCTTCGAATCTTGGTGGTTGCACTTTGGTCTATTTTTGCGTATTTTTAGCCCTTAAAGATGCATTTCGTTCGTACCTCAATTTCATGCCAAATATGTGTTGCCATACATCGTTGGAAAGCTCTGAATGTCAGCTTTCTAACGCAACTAAAAGCACATCAATCGGACATTTGTAGCTCAAGTTATAGCCCTTTGAAGAAGGCATGGTCATGTTGTGAGCGCCCAGATTTTAACTTAGCGAAAATTTTGCTTCCAAGTTCATCTTTGCATCAGGGTAATGCTCAGCTCACTTGGAGAGCTGAGCTTTGTATGCTGATTGCCTATTTTCCTTTTATTTGGTCATGGGCCACGCTTTAAAAAGCGTGGCCTAAGGCTCCAAAGTGTGCTCCAACTTCAAAGTGTTCCCCAAAGCTCTTTTTTTCTCCTTTTTAGCTTATTTTGTGCTTCTTTGCTTCTTTTTCTTCTTATTTTCTACATGATTTATAAAATTAAAAGATCAAAGAAATATATCAATTAAGTACAAAAGCATTCAATATTTAAGCACAAATCATTAATTTCTTGTATGAAAAAGCATAGAAAAACATGACATGGTGACATGTCATCACAACACCAAACTTAAACCTTGCTTGTCCCCAAGCAAGAAAAGAATCATGCATTAAAGATTGACAATCCAAGGTAAGAAGAATAGCAACTCAATGTTCATGGTTAGCTAGTTTTCTAAGCATGCTTCAATCACAAAAGATATGTAAATGATTGATGCTTCTATCTAGCTCAATTTATGAAATCTTTCTCTTATATTTCTTCCTTGAAACAAGCTTTTGATTTTTCTTATTAGCTTCTCCTTTTGGGTGCTTTGCCACATGAGTTAATAACAAAGCTACGGTTCTAAATGCTTTGTTTTCAAGTATTACCACTTGATACATAAGCACCACAAGCATTTGAATTAGAGGACTTCATTAAGCTAATTTTTCTTTTCTTTTCTTGATTCTCTAATCATTGATGCTCAGAACCTTGAGCTTTGAGGGAGTGCTTTTGCACTTGAGCCTAGCCTTGACTTCTAAGTGTTTTGTTTTCAAGCATTTGGCTTGATACATAAACACCACAAGTACTTAACAAATAAATTGCCATTGGTACTCAGAGCCTTCAGCTTTCTCATTCTTTCCCTTTTTCTTTTCTTGCTTTAATTGTATTTGCTTCTTCAAGGTTTTCACGATTTTCAAAAGATTTCACAAAATGTACTAGATGAAAACTTCAATTAAATAAAATCCAATGCAATTGAGCAACAATTAACCATACTAGCTTTCCAATACTTGTATGCACATGCTAAACTCTTCTTTAATGCCTTGTTTGTTTATGATCATGATACTTTACTGCTTTGAATTCACAAAACTCAAGTTGGTAGTCATAATGTCATGGCAACGTGTTATAAATCAATATTCAAGCTATGCTTTATTCATACACACATGTAAATAGAAAAGATGAAGACAATCATGCAATTTAAGTGCTGGAAACAAATGAGAGGAAAAGGAACTCTACAACCTTGTAGTTCATCTTCATTATTGTTGTCCTTTTTCCTCTATTCTTTCTCTTTCCCTTGCCAAACTCAGAATGCTTGCTCATCCTCAAGCAACAATTGGAACAATGGCTATGGGGCTAAGATGGATCATGAATGTCTTACAAAATGAAATGTTAGCAGTACATGTGTTCTAAGCAAGCAAAATTAAAGATAATAATCAAGGCACAAGAGAAAGAGACATTTTGATTGCATATATAAGAAGGTGTGCACGATACATGGCATAAAAGATAAGTGGCACATCAAACTTAGTGTGACACTTTCACTTGGAATTGATGCAAGTATCTTGTAAGAATTGGAACCAAATTTTGTTGCATAGCAACACCAAACTTAGAATGCAATCATATGTCAATTTATTTGAAATAAGACTAAATGAAACTGTTGTATGTTAAATACAATCACCAAGCCAAGAATCTTGTCATGAATAAAGCTCTCTTGGTGATGTATTAATAAACACAGTTAATAAAAGAAAGCATTAAGAACACGTAAATGAATAAGATAAAGAGGAACTAAAATGTTAAACCAAAAGAGAAAAATAAAATTACAGAGGCATTATGATTATGCAAACAAGTAGTGTTGCTTGAATAAATTGCATAGAAAAATAAGTGGCACACCAAACGTAGAATCTTGGTGTGTCACTTTCATTTTTGATTTGATGCAATCATCCAAAAATATTGAAAACAATTTGTTGCAAGGCAACACCAAACTTAGAATGTAACCATATGCCAATTTATTGAATTTAAACAAAACAAAGAACGAAAAGAAAGCAGAGAAGAAAAATTATACCTACGGTTGACATGTTGTTCACTTTCTTCCTATTCTTCCAGTTTGTTAAGAGGAATGACTTAAGGGAGGAGAAGATTCAGCTATTGCCCCCTGTCTTGGTTTCCTCTCAGCAAGCTTTCTTTTGTACATGGCTTGATTGAGCTTGCTTGCTATTGGTCCAGGGGTTGGATTGCTTGTGGTTGACCTCCTCTTGAATGTTGTCCTTGGTAGCTTGGTCACAATCCTCTTCTTGGTGCTTTTGTTAATTGCCTTCACTTCCTTGAATCCAAGTTTTGGTGGTTGTGTGATTGTTGGAGTCTTCTTTTCATCAAGAGCCTCTTGTATTGGTGGTTCCCTGAGCTCTTCCTCTGTGCACTTCTCTACTTCACTTGAGTGTGAATTCTTTTGAGTATCTTCCTCCATTTCTTCTTCATGATTTTCCATTAATTCTTTTGGGAGGGAAATTTCATGTTCCTCTATCACCTCAATTAGCTTCTGTGAATATAAAATCCTTGGCTCATGTCCCTCATCCTTTATTGTAATTTCACTTGCAACAGGGACCTTTTGTTCTTGTTTTTCCACTTTCTCACTCACAATTTGGTCTTCATCCTCACTGTTTGATGGTTCTAAGTTCCCCCTTGTTTGCTCTAAGGGCCCATTCATCTTCTTGAAAAGGATTTCTTTCCAGGATTGGGGTTGTGTGTATCTTTCCACGAGATTTCTATGTATTTTAATGGCTTGAAGGTAATCCTCATCTGCTGGTTCAAGAGATGAAGGTTGAGAGTAGTTTTGGGGACATGGATGTGTTGTGGTGAAGTTGTGTTGAGGGGTGTGGAATGAGTTGTGTGATTGATGGGATGACTTGTATGGATTTTGGAGAAAACTTTGTGTTGAGGCATAATCAAGTGATGAAGAACTTTCAAATGAGAAACTGGGACGTGAGGTTGGATGCTCTTTCATTCCTTGGTGATACTCCCAGCCACCATGAGAATAATGACTTGAATCATTTTGTGGTGGTGGAAAGTATCCCATATGATTCTCTTGCTCATCTTGTGTCTCTGAAGCAAATCTCCATGAATTAGAGTGCTCAGAATTGGTATTTTCTTGGTGATATTCCCAGCCACCATTAGAGATTGGTGATGGTGAGTAATATCCCATAAAATTATTTTGATCATAAGATGAGTTGAACTCCATTTGAATTTTGTAAAACACAACACCAAACAAAATTGAAATTCATGTCTCAGATGATATTTGCTTAGTGAGGCAAAAACACAAACACCTTGGTTTCAAGAACAAAAACAAAGAAAATGCTTAATCTAGACTTCTCACCCATTTAATCATTGTTGATCTAAATCAATCCCCGGCAACGGCACCAAAAACTTGATGGTATTTTTGTGGAAAACTGAATTTTCCAAAAAACCAAAAACTCACCGGCAAGTGTACCGGGTTGCATCAAGTAGTAAAACTCACTTAGAGTGAGGTCGATCCCACAGGGATTGATGGATCAAGCAACTTTAGTGGGTGATTAGTTTAGTCAAGCTAACATTGAGTGATTTGAGTGACAATTGAAACAACAGAAAGTAAATGACAAGAAGAATTAAAGTGCAGAAAGTAATATTGGACAGAAACTTAAAGAGCAACAAATGTAAATTACAAGAATCTTAAATGACAAGAAATGTAAATTGCATGAAATATAAAGGGGAGTGGGTGCTGGAAATTAAAATTCAACAGGAAAGTGTAAATAGCAATCAAACATAGAAGTAAAAGGTGCAAAATCATGCAACAGATCAAAACAGAAAAGGGAAATTGCTTGAAGAATTCAAAATAGAAAAGCAGTGCTTAATTTGCAGTAATTTAAAAGTGGTTCAAGAACTCAGGAGTGAAAGAGACTAGAAAACAAGTCTAGATCTCAAATCCTTCCTTGATCCAACAAGAACAATTGCAAAATGAAAATGGATGAGTAAATTGCAGATGGAGAATGAAAACAGAATTCCTTCCAATCTCAATCCAAAAATTCAAAACAGAGAAGAAAACTAAGAAAGAAAGCAAAATGAAAACTAAAGAGTGCACAACTCCCTATTGGACCTAGCCTCTTTTCTGATCAAGCTCCCCCTAACAAAGATGAAAATGATGCCTTATATAGGCTTTACAAAATGAAAATGAATATGAAATGAAAAACAAATTACAATTGAATGAAATTCCTAATCTAATTGATCCTTGTGCCTTTGAGTGATGATAATGGGCTTAGCTTGCTTTGGATTTGAGAAAGAGTGGGTCTGGATGACCTTGGTTCAATTGATGAAGAATTGTGTTCAACGAGAATTTTAATTGAATTTTGGCCCATGTGAAAATTTCTCCCAGGCTTGTGAGCTGAGCATTGGGGCCTTGTGCGCATGTCTTGCTCCCTGACCGTGTCACATGTTGCGCGCTCCACTCTTGGTCCGTGTCAAATGGTTGTGGGATGCACCATGAGTAGCGCTCAGCTCTCCAAGTGAGCTGAGCATTGGAGCTTCCAAGGGGAGGTCCCAAGTTCAAGCCTTGGTGAAACCATTTGGGGAGCAATTTTCCTTGATTTTTCATGAAGAAAAACACGACAAAGCTCTCCAAGAGAGCACAGCGCTCTCTAAGTGAGCGCTATTAGAAGCGCCTCTTTGTCTTGGAGTGAGGCTCCCTCTTCGAATCTTGGTGGTTGCACTTTGGTCTATTTTTGCTTATTTTTAGCCCTTAAAGATGCATTTCGTTCGTGCCTTAATTTCATGCCAAATATGGGTTGCCATATATCATTGGAAAGCTCTGAATGTCAGCTTTCCAACGCAACTGGAAGCACATCAATCGGGCATCTGTAGCTCAAGTTATAGCCCTTTGAAGAAGGCATGGTCATGCTGTGAGCGCCCAGATTTTAACTTAGCGAAAATTTTGCTTCCAAGCTCATCTTTGCATCAGGGTAATGCTCAGCTCACTTGGAGAGCTGAGCTTTGTATGCTGATTGCCTATTTTCCTTTTATTTGGTCATGGGCCACGCTTTTAAAAGCGTGGCCTAAGGCTCCAAAGTGTGCTCCAACTTCAAAGTGTTCCCCAAAGCTCTTTTTTTCCCCTTTTTAGCTTATTTTGTGCTTCTTTGCTTCTTTTTCTTCTTATTTCCTACATGATTTATAAAATTAAAAGATCAAAGAAATATATCAATTAAGTACAAAAGCATTCAATATTTAGGCAAAAATCATTATTTTCTTGTATGAAAAAGCATAGAAAAACATGACATGGTGACATGTCATCAGTAGTGACACACGCAAAAGGATCAATGGATCCTATTCCAACATGATCGAGAACTGACAGATGATTAGCCGTGCGGTGACAGAGCATTTGGACCATTTTTACTGAGAAGACGGATGGTAGCCATTGACAACGGTGATCCCCCAACATAAAGCTTGCCATGGAAAGGAGTATGAATGATTGAATGAAGGCAGTAGGAAAGCAGAGATTCAGAAGGAGCAAAGCATCTCCATACGCTTATCTGAAATTTTCACCAATGAATTACATAAGTATTTCTATCTTATTTTATATTTTATTTACATTTTAATTATCAAAACCTCATAACCGTTTGAATCTGCCTGACTGAGATTTACAAGATGACCACAGCTTGCTTCAAGCCGACAATCTCGGTGGGATCGACCCTTACTCACGTAAGGTTTATTACTTGGACGACCCAGTGTACTTGCTGGTTAGTTGTGCGGAGTTCTGAAAAAGAATTGAGACTATGAACGTGCGTACTAAGTTTTTGGCACCGTTGAGATCACAATTTCGTGCACCAGCTATGCTCACTCTAGTGAGCATTGTCGTGCATCAAACCAAGGAAGGCAAGGAGCGCTCAAATGGCGCTCAAAGAAGTGAGCACTATGCTCAAAAGAAGTGAGCATTTTCGAGCTCTCAACCAAGTAAATAAAGGAACCACATCATGCAAAAAGGTGTTAACCAAGGCTCGAAGGGGGAACCACGCATCAACACTAGACATAGCGCTCATTATTTGAGCGCAGTGCTCACTTAGTGAGCGCTAGTGAGCATGCTTCACCAAGGAAAGTGAGCACAACGCTCACAAAACTGAGCGGAGCACTCCACTGGAGCAGGCCTCCAACTAAAAATTGAACCAAGCCATCTTGGATCCATTTCTTCACAAATCAAAAGGGCTCACTCCAAGCTTTGAAGATCAAAATAGAAAGTGTATAAATAGGATTAAGTTGGATTTGTAAACAACCTTTTGCTCATTTTTAGTTTTACCTTTAGCTCATTTATAGTTTTCACTTTTAATTTTCAATTGTTTTGAAATTGGAATTTGGGAATTTGGATCTAGTTTTCTTTCTGCATTTTCCTTTCTTCTGCAACATCTGCAATCTGTTCTTGGAATTTGAATTGAGATTGAAGAGCTTCATTGATTCAAAATCTGAAAATCATCTTTTATTCTTCTTCTCAATTGTTCTAAGAATTGGATCTAAATTTTCTCTTCTGTTTTAAATTTCATTTTGTTCTGCAATTTATTTTTTGCTTGATCTAGAGAGTAATTGAGAGTTAGATCTACTTTCTAACCTCATTGCTCTTCTTCGATCTTCAATTTCTCTTTAAGGATTTCATAATTGACTCAAATTCTCTTGCTGTTTTATTTCTTGAAGCAATTTTCCATTTCTGTTCCTGTTACTGAGATCAAGATCTGAAGTCCTGCATCTCAGAGCATTCTGATTTACTTTAGTTTGCAATTCCTTGTTCAATTCCAAGTCCCAGCACCCAAATTCTTTTACTCTTCAAGCAATTTACATATCTCAGCAATTTAGATTCAGCAATTTATATTTTTTCACTTTAAGTTTCTGCAATTTACTTTTCTTGCAATTAAAGTTTTAGTTCATTTACTTTCTTGAACTCTAAGTTTCATGCAATTTAATTTTTTTGCACTTTCAGATTCAGTCAATCCACTTTCTGCACTTTATTTTTCTACTCAATTTACATTCTGCACTTCTATTTACTTGCAATTTAGCTTCTGTCAATCAAAATCATTCAAAATCACTCAATTCACTAACTAAATTCATCACCTAACTAAAATTGCTCAATTCATCAATCCCTGTGGGATCGACCTCACTTTTGTGAGTTATTACTACTTGATGCGACCAGGTACACTTGCCGGTGAGTTTTGTGTGGAATCATTTTTCCCTCATTAGGACGCTGACAACAGGAAGCCCAAGGGGATGCTGTTTACTCATCTTTCTAGGGAGGCTAGGACGTGGCAGTAGATCGTTGCCCATTACGTCATGCCGACCACCCACTTTACAGAGATTCCGGTCGACATGCTCGTCCTGATCGGTTGCGTTATGGAGGGGAATGAGGTATACTTCCTTCGATTGGATTACTAAAAACATCTCGGACGAAGTCAAAACAACTCGAAAAATATAATCTAGCACAGTACAAGCGATAAAAGGAAACCCCAGGACCTACACCAAAAAGATCCAGGGGCATCCTTTGGAGGCAGTCAGGGAACAAGGATTTAGGAAAACCTACAAGACTAACGTCCGAATAAAACTCGCAGCAAAGACAGAGAAAAAACCTTTTTCAAAGACGCAACATCCCCAGAAAGCTACAAATCAAACAGAATCGAAATAGCTACCTCCCAAATTCACAGTCTCAGCTTATCAGCAAACAAATAGCAAAGCATATGAAGAAGAAAGTCATCAAAGACGCCACCTTTTTCAGAGAAATAAATTCTCCCCAGAAAAAGCAAAACAACACGAAGAAAACCAAAATGAGCCATCAGAAAAAATCGCTAGCTTTTACGGAATTCATCACCAAAAGCTATCAGCATGACGGAAAACATCAAAGGAACAATCTTTCAGGAAAACAAGCAGTATGAACCCGAGAATACAAAGGGACCATTTCAAAAGCAAGAAAAATCCCCAAATAGTGAAACAAGCATGCGCACAGTGATACGAAAAGATTCAGATTCTCCAAGAATGCACTTCAAGAGAAAAATCGAAACTTTATAAAAAACCGAAGGTAAAACGACGAAAGAAGTAAAGCAACAGGAGAGTAGAACCAACCTGGAGAAAGATTCTGAAGAAAGTGAAAAACTGGAGCGACGAAGCTTGGAAACCGTCTCCTGAGCAAAGCAACAACAAAGTACCAAGACAAAGCGTCGCAGAGAAAAACAAGCTTCAGGCGAAACAGAAAAATAGAGAGAAAAGAGGGGAAGTTACAGAAAAAAGAAAAAACTGTTTCTCGAGTGAAAAATTCAAAATAAAAGAGCCAAGATAAACGAAGCATTAACAATCAATTAATGAGGGTATTAAACCCTCGCACATTCCCAAGGCTACAGCACTAATGCAAAAGCCCAAGCTTTTAGAAGAAAGGAAAAAAAAACGTTCCACATTCAAAAAGGAGAAATTTACAAAGATGAAGTCGACAAAATGCTCGAGTTTGGCTTTACCAGAGAAGGATCGAAGTCCTATGAATAAGGCTCGACCTCAGAAAGAAAGACCGAGCTCGAGCAGGGGCACTGTTCATACCCTGGGTCGAGCTATCCGACCCGGGATGTTTAGCGACAAGGCGACCGACCTCTTCAAGTCAGACTATCCGACCTCTTTTCAAGGAGCTCAGCCAAATCGCCAGAAAAGCCCAATAAAGGGCCCAGATAGAGGAACACGACCCAAATCCAAAGGCGGCCCAAGCCTACAGAGATAAGGGCGGTTCCCTGGAAAGATGACCTCACCCAAAGATAAGATAAGATAAGACAACTAACTTATCTTATCTAAAAAGGTCACTCCACACTACTATAAATACACTGGAGCATCCAGGTATAACTCATACTCTGATTCTACTAAAAACCTACTTAATACCCTTGCTAACTTAAGCATTGGAGTCCCTTGCAGGTACCCCCACCCTCCGGTGACAAAGGATCAGCAGTGTAATCAGTCCAACAAGTCGGATGCAGCCACTTCGGCTACCATCCACCAGCCGGGCATGTCAGCTCCGACCAATATAGAAGATCTCATCCGAGGTCAACCTACTGTTTCAGGTAACCCACGGAACAAAGTACAAGAACGAACAGAGAAGTATATCAACATGGAGGAAAACTCTCGACTAGGAGAGACCTCAAAATTTGGGTTCTCCTACTCCTCCCGAGATAAAGACAAAGAATCCCAGAAAAAGGAATATCAACACCGGGAAAAGATCAAAAAATACCACAATTACACCCCTCTTCGGGTGTCCCTTGTGGATGTCTACAGAAAAGTATGCCATACTTAAAAGATACCTCAAGCTCGACCACTCAAAAGCGAAAAAGGAGGAGAAAACCAGGCTGAATATTGTGAATATCATCGAATCTATGGACATGCCACCAACGAATGTTTCGATTTAAAAAATATCATAGAAAAACTGGTAAGAGAAGGAAAGTTAGATCAGTATTTAGCGAGCCGAGCAGACGATACCAGGAAAAGAAGAAGGGACGAGGATGTCGGACGGGCTGAACGACCACCTCGTACGCCCGAGAGATATGTCCACATGATGCACGGAGGATTTGCTGGAGGAGGGATCTCCAAATCATCTCACAAAAGATATCTTAAAGAAGTATATCCATCGAGGGAAGAGAGGAAACACCCGACATCCCTACAATTACTTTTACCAAAGAGGACGCATCCGGCATCATCCCAAGACACGACGATCCCATGGTCATCACTATCATATTGGCAAACGCAAATCTCCACCGCACACTAGTAGACCAGGGAAGCTCCGCCGACATCTTGTTCAAAGTTGCCTTCGACAAACTCGGCCTAGAAGAAAAAGAACTCAGAGCATATCCGAACAGGCTGTTAGGGCTGGGAGACACTCCAATTCAACCTCTTGGATACATCTCACTACATTCAACCTTTGGAAAAGGAAACCAGTCAAGAATGCTCAAGATAGGCTACATCGTGGTCAATGTGAGTTCAGCTTACAATGCCTTAATAGGTTGGACGACATTAAATCAGCTCGGCGCAGTAGTCTCGACTCCACATCTATGCATGAAGTTCCCAACTCTAGAAGGGATAGCTATAATAAATGCAGACCAGAAGACGGCGCGTCGCTGTTATAACGAAAGTTTAAACCTCAGAGGCAGAGGAGAAGAATTCCACTCCATCGAACTCGGAGGAGTTCAGAAGCGGGAAGAACTCCGTCCACAAACTAAAGATGAAGTAGAAAAAGTCCAGATCAGAGATATCCCAAACAAAATAACCAATATCGGTGGCATAAAAGGAGGCATAAAAGAATCACTTGTACAGTTCTTACGAGACAACGTCGACCACTTTTCATGGAAGGCTGCAGACATGCTAGGCATAGACCCCAAGTTAATGTGTCACAAGCTAGCAGTCTACCCAGGATCTTGGCCAGTGCAATAGAGACGTAGAAAGCTCAGACTAGAATGATCCCAAGCTGTGGAAGAGCAGGTACAAGCTCTACTGGAGGCAGGATTCATAAGAGAAGTCAAGTACTCACTATGGCTAGCTAACGTCGTCTTGGTGAAAAAATCAAATGGGAAATGGCGGATGTGCACCGACTACACTGATCTCAACAAAGCCTGCCCGAAGGATCCCTATCCACTCCCAAGTATCAACGTTCTGGTGGATGCCTCCTCAGAATATAAATACCTCTCGTTTATGGATGCCTACATGGGATAAAACCAAATCCTGATGTACCCACCCGACCAAGAAAAAACTTCATTCGTAACCCCAAAAGCAAACTACTGCTACATCGTCATGCCTTTTGGACTCAAAAATGTGGGAGCTACGTATCAGAGATTAATGAATAAGGTCTTTACAGACCACATCGGGAAAATAATGGAGGTCTATGTGAACGACATGTTAATAAAGACACAAAGTGAAGAGACGTTACTGTCCGACCTCACCCAAGTATTCGACACTATAAGAAGGCATGGCATGCGACTTAACCCTGCAAAATGCACCTTTGCAGTAGAAGCTGCCAAATTCTTGGGTTTTATACTCACACAAAGAGGAATCGAGGGAAATCCGGATAAATGCCGGGCCATACTCGACATGAAGAGCCCGACTTGTGTCAAAGAGGTACAACAACTCAATGGAAGGTTGGCAGCTTTGTCCAGATTTCTAGCTGGATCGGCAATAAGATCTCTCCCCTTCTACGCCACTCTAAGGAAGGGAAAAATGTCCGAATGGACAACGGAGTGTGAACAAGCTTTCCAAGATTTCAAAAGATTCCTGGGACAAGCACCAATTCTAACTCAACCACGGGGAGGAGAACCACTTATATTGTACCTCGCAGTAGGAAATCGGGCAGTAGCCTCAGCACTGGTCTGAGAAGATGATAGTGGACAACACCCTATATACTTCATCAGCAAAGCACTACAAGGGTCCGAACTGAACTACCAAAAAATAGAAAAATTTGCCTATGCTCTCGTACTAACATCTCGACGACTTCGCCCATATTTCCAAGCTCACACCATTAGGGTTCGGACTAACCAGCCCATAAAAGGGATTTTGCAGAAAACAGACCTAGCAGGCAGAATCTTGCAATGGGCAGTCGAGTTGTCTGAATTCGACCTTTAGTATGAAGCTCGGACAGCTATTAAATCACAGTATCTAGTCGATTTTATTGTAGAGTTTACGGACAATCCGGAAATCCCTACAGAATGGAATCTCTACGTAGATGGTTCTTCAAACAAAACCGGAAGTGGCGCAGGCATCATAATAGAAAACGATCAGGGAATCCAAATCGAACTTTTCCTGAAATTCGGGTTCCCCGCTTCAAACAATCAGGCCGAATATGAGGCACTACTAGCGACTCACAAGTAATCACCTCACAAATATCAGGGAGCTACCAAGCCAAGGATCCCACCATGAAAAAGTTTTTGGACAAAACCAGGGAACAGCTTGGATAACTCGGGGAATATGAGGTCCGTCACATACCTCGGGAACAGAATGCTCGAGCTGATGCACTCTCAAAACTAGCCAGCACCAAACCAGGGGGCACCAATAGAAGCCTCATCCAGGAAATGCTGCAGAACCCGTCAATCTCGGAAGAAGAAAAAATCATAGCCATAATAGGTCTGGATCAAGGATGGATGACTCCCATAATTAACTACCTCAAAACGGAAACACTTCCTACAGATAAGAAGGAGGCAAAGAGGTTAAAACGAGAGGCACAATAATACACTATCATAAACAATACTCTATACAAAAGAGGGATTTTAATACCATTGTTAAAATGTGTGCCGACCTCCAACACAAAGGAAGTTTTAGAAGAAGTACACAGTGGCATCTGTGGCAATCATCTCGGAGCGCAGGCACTTACCAAAAAAGTATTCCAGGCCGGATTTTATTGGCCAACACTACAAAAAGAAGCCACAGAATCCGTAAAGACATGTCCACCATGTCAGAAACATGCCAACTTTCACAATGCCTCGCCAGAGGAACTCATCAGTGTAACCTCACCTTGGCCATTCGCAAAATAGGGACTCGACCTTCTCGGACCTATCCCTCAGGGATCAGGACAGGTCAGATTCCTCATAGTGGGGGTAGACTCTTTCACAAAATGGATCGAGGCAGAACCCCTAACTAACGCCACTGCTGAAAGAAGTCAAAAATTCCTATATAGAAACATTGTCACAAGGTTTGGGGTTCCATACTCTATCACCACAGACAATGGCACCCAGTTCACAGATGCAGGCTTCAGAAAGTTGGTGGCTGATGTGAACATAAAACACCAATTCACTTCCGTAGAACATACCCAGGCCAATGGACAAGCCGAAACTGCCAACAAAGTCATATTGGCTGGGCTAAAACGGAGATTACAGGAGGCAAAGGGAGCCTGGGCCGAAGAGCTCCCACAAGTCCTTTGGGCATATCGAACAACTCCACACTCCACCACAAAGGAATCACCATTCATATTAGCTTACGGGATGGAGGCAATGATCCCAGTGGAGGTTGAAGAAGGGTCGCCCAGAGTGATCCAATATATTGAAGAGGCCAACTCCCAACTTCAAAGGGAAGAACTCGACTTACTTCCAGAAATCCGAGAAAGAGCTCGGATCAGAGAAGAAGCATTAAAACGTCGAATGGCTTCAAGATACAACCAAAGGGTAGCGCCACAAGGTTTTGCCGAGAACGACCTTATCCTAATCCGAAATGACATCGGAACAACTCGACCTGGAGAAGGAAAGCTGGCAGCAAATTGGAAAGGAGCCTATCGAGTCATAGAAGTACTTGGAAAGGGCTATTACAGGTTGTCCGAACTCGAAGGGTGAGAGCTTCCTAGGTCATGGCATGCCTGCAACCTAAGAAGGTATTATAGTTAGAGGTAATAAAGATCTTAAGGCGCACTCTTTTTCTTGAAAAGGTTTTTTAATGAGGTGCCAAGTCAAGATCCACAAATTGCCCGACTTAGAGGGATAAAACTCCCACATGTATATATCTACATTCTCCTTTGAATAAAGATTTTTAGATTTTCTACAAACTCTCAAGACGCATTAATCTAAATCGCTAAAAAAAATTCATCTCCCGATTATAAAGCTACAAGATCGGCAGAAAGTGAAGATCAAATTCACTGTCCGATCACAATAAAGACCAAAGAAGATGAAAACCAAATTCATCAAAAGGCCGACCAAACAAGGATCAAACCTAACATCGACAAAATCGGCAAAGATGAAAAAAGCGACAAAAACAGAATAATGCAAGAAGTTATAGAAAGTGATCCATAGAAAGGACCTGACGAGGTCTTAATAAAATGGGTTGCTAAAAATAACTTAAAAGAAAGGCCGACATAAAGAAGTCGGACTAGTCGACGACAATAACCAAAGTTATAAAAAGTCAATCCCTGGAAAGAGACCTGGCCAGCCCTAGAAAAGAGGATTACTAGAAATAACTTAGAAGAGACCGACTTGATGAAGTCGGCCTCCCACAAACAAGTAATCCCTAAAAGAGACCTGACAAAGGTCCAAAAAGAGGATTACTAGAAATAACTTAGAAGAGACAGACATGATAAAGTCGGCCTCCCACAAACAAGTTTAAAAAGTAATCCCTAAGAAAGAGCTGACAGAGGTCCAAGAAAGAGGATTACTCGAAATAACTTAGAAAGGACCGGCGTAAAAAAGTTGGCCCAAAACCAAAAGAGTTATAAAAGTAATCCCTAAAAGAGACCTGACAAAGGTCCAAGAAAGAGGATTACTAGAAATAACTTCAGGCCAAAGTAAAGAAGTCGGCCGAAAGAAGCCATACCAATTGGACCCAAAAATCCACAACCTTAAAAGAATTAAGCCACAAGTATGAAAATACGAAGGCAATCAAAAGAGGTCGGACAACAAGGCTCCAACACTCCCAAAAACCTAAAAGGTATTAGACAAGTACAGACAAACATGTTGTGAAAAGCACAAGTTATAATAATAACAAAAGCTCAAGAGGCCATCAAAAGTCAGCCCCGAGAGCTTAAGAAACTACTTTGTTTTTCAAAATAAAGTTGCTAAAAATGCAACTAAAAGAGTATCAAAAAGTCAGAACCACCAATTACAAAATATAAAAAGTTCAAAGCCCACAAGCCGGGCTATATACACAAACATCCAGAATAATCATAGAGGATTCGAAGAGTTCCCAGTCACAGCATCACGAGGAGAAGGAGGACGAGTCTGAAGAGGCACCACGTCTATCATCCCGTCATCCCGGTTCAGGACCTGACAATCGGAATCCGACTCGGGATGACCAACCTCAGCTGAAGGAGTTGAAGAAGTCAGCGCAACAGAAGCTTTAGCAGCAGGTACAGGGGGAGGTTTGACATCATCATCATCGTCAGGGCCATCAGGGACAATTTTACCATCCTTCACAATTTTGTCCAAGCTGAAGAGAGTAAGGTCGAGCTTGGGTGCAAGAACTCGAACTTGCTCCTTCAGGTTCTCATAAGCAGCATTTACACTGCCTTCAAGGTGACCCTGGAGCTCGGCATAATTAGCTCAAGCGGACTCCAAATCCTCCCTAAGACCCATCATCTCCCTGTAAGTCGTGACATAACTCTCCTTGTGCTTCAGCGCCATATCTTCAGACAACTTGGCAAAAGCAGCCAAAGCTACAGGCCGAGTTTTCTCACCCTCAAACTCCTTCTCCAACCTCGCAACCTTCACCTCAAGCTCCTCCTTTAAACCCTTAATCCGGTCAAACTCTGATTTGGCCTCCTCCATAAAGGCCTTCGTTGCGTGGATAGGAAGATCTTGGGCAGTTCGATATAGAGCCGCCCCCATATGGGCCATCTTGATGCTACTTCGAGTTATGAAATCCAAGTGACAGAGAAGAGAAACATCATCCATAGGAAGGGCACCATAGGGACCAATCTGCTGGTCGACAAACCCAATGGCATCAAAATCAGGAGCGTCCAGATTGAAGGGCTCAACGGTCCGAGGTCTTTTTGAAGGAGGAACAGCCGGAGGAGAAGAAACGGCAGCAGAAGACTTGGGAGGGTCGAGCACATGGACTCGAGGGGTAGGAATCATTCGCCTCGGTCCAGGAGAGCTCGGTACTGACGGCTTCGGCAGGACATGAGAGGATCTCTCCCCAGCCACCTTGGCCGAGATGTTCTGGGCAGCAGTAGCCTTCCTCGCCTTTTTGAAGGCCCTCATGGAGTCGTTATTTTTAACCAACTCTGAAAAACGAAATCAACAATATAAGCAGATTACAAACTAGAAAACGAAGAAAGCAAAGTAAAGAGGAGCAAAATATAATGAATACCCAGCACAGTTCGGACAAGGGATGGATTCCCCAAAAATTTCTTCGTATCAAGATGGGGAGGTTCCCCCCAAATATCTTCCAAGACAGTTACAAAAGCCTTCTCGACCTCGTCCAACATTTCCCAAGTATACCTAGACACCACTACGTTCTTCTGCCATTCTAAGGGAAAGCGGGGCTCGCCATTCTCATCCAAAAAGAAAGGACGAGCCCTTTCAACAGCTCGGATCTTAAAAAAGTAATTTTTAAAATCCCTGAAAGACTCATCATACATGAAAAAAACTTTATGTCCCTGGGCGGACCTAAAAAAAATCCAAGAAGCTTTCTTTTTGGTAGTCCCAGGCTTGGTCAACACAAAGAGATATAGAAAAAGAGTTTGAGAAGGTTTAACATCAAATTCTTGACAAAGCAACTGAAAAATCTTAATGAAACCCCAAGAATTTGGGTGAAGCTGAGATGGAGCTACGTTACAAGGCCATAATAGGTCGGTCTCAAAAGAAGTGAAGGGAAGGGTGATGTTCATCTGGCTAAAGAAGAAGTCGTATGCATAAAAAAAAGGGACGCTCCCCCTGGGTCAGAACAGGGAAGCAGACCCTCTCGTCAGAATCAGGTGCTACCAATTCATAGTTGTTTTCTTGGTCCCTACTACTACAGATTCGATGATGTCTCCTAAGCTCCACACAGAATTCTGAATTAGCTAGAGAAACACATAGCAACACAAGGGAGTCCAACCAGTCGAACATCCCCTCAGGAACCTTAGAAGACGCCTTGATAATATTTTTGCGAGAAGACATGGCCAACTAATCCTACAAACAAGAAAGGAAAATAGATTACTAACCAAAAAATAGCTCGGGCGATATCAAAACAACTCGGACGACATGATCCAGAGCAATACAAACAGTAAAAGGAAAGCCCCAAGACACACACCATGGTCCAGGGGCATCCTTTGGGGGCAGTGACACAGAAAAAAAGACTTAGGAAAACCTATAGAAACTAAAACAACCTAGCAAAAGACTCTAAGAAAAAAAAACGCAAATCAGAGCAAGATCACCAAGAAGACCATTGTTCTCTACAAAGCTATTACAACAAATAAAAACTTTCTTCCAATCAACACTCCGAAGAGAAAATGGATTGTTAAAGTCACCTCGCAACTACAGTTTCAATCTACAAGAACTACCAAGCAACAAAATATATTAAGGAAAAAATCATCAAAGACGTAACCTTTTCCAGAAACGAATAAGCCATTATCCCACAGAAACTACAAAATCAAACAGCAATGCAACAAACATGCAAAGCCCTAAGATAAGCCCTAATCATCAGAAGAAATACCAAAGTATAATAAGGTCGAAAGAAAGCCAGAAAGATACATCACTATGACAGACAGGCACAAAAATACGAAAAGGTTCAAGCTTTCCAACAATGCACTCAAGCAAATATATAAACTTTACCAAAGAAATAAAAGGAACAATGAAAGAAGTAAAAGAAACGAGAGCCAACCTGAAGAGAAAGGAGAAAGCTCTAAAGAAGTTAGAGGACGGAGCGAATAAAATCCGGAATCGCTTTTCAAGCAAAGCACCAACAAGCACCAAACAAGCGTCGCAGAGAAAATGCAAGTCTCAGGCAAAACAGAAAGACAGAGAGAAAAGGGGGGAAGTTATAGAGAAGAGAAAACCAATTTTTTATATAAAGTTCAAAATAAAAGTGGCAAGAGAAACGGGGCATTAAAATCAATTAATGAGGGTATTAAACCCTCGCACATTTCCAAGACAAGAATGCTAGGCGCGTGCTTTTAGAAGAAAACAATGGAGAAAACACTTCACATTCGAAAGCTTCAGCGAAGTCTACAAAATGCTCGAGTTCGGCTTCACCATAAAAGGATCGAAGTCCTAAAACTAAAGACTCGATCTCAAAAGGAAGACTGAGCTTGAGCAGGGGCACTGTTCATACCCTGGGTCGAGCTGTCTGACCCGGGATGTTCTACTGACAAGTTGACCGACCTCTTCAGGTCAGGACTACCCAACCTCTTCTCATAGAGCTCGGCCAAATCACCAGGAAAGCTTAAGAAGGGCCCAAATAGAAGACCACGCCCCAAATCCTAAGGCAGCCCAAGCCTACAAAGAGGAGGGTGATTCCCTTGAAGATAAGATGACCTCACTTAAAGATAAGATAAGATAAGATAAGATAACTATCTTATCTCCAGAAAAGTCACTCCTCACCATTATAAATACACTGGAGCACCTAGCTATAACTCATACTCTGATTCTACTAAAAACCTGCTTAATACCCTTGCTAACTTAAGCATCGGAGTTCCTTGCAGGTACCACCACCCTCCGGTGACAAAGGATCAGAAGCATAGCCAGTCCAGCAAGTCAGACACGACAGCTCCGGCCGCCACCCACCAACCGGACACGTCATCTCCGACCAGTACAGAAGATCTCGTCCAAGATCGACCTACAGTTTCAGGTAACCCTCGGAACATGTACCAAGGATGGAACACTTCAAGATGGGAGAAGCCTCAAGGAATTGATCACTCCTATTGGCAACAACCTCCGGATACTTATAGGTATAATTCACATCCTAGTGCATACCAATTCAATGGCTATGGTGACTCTTTTTATGATAATCAAGTACCACCACTATATGCTTCTGAACCTTATCCTCAATATGACTATCAACCATGCTCACAAGCCCATTTTTACCAAGCACCTTCTTGTGACCCACATCCATTGTATGACCAAACACCCATACTATATTCTTATGACCATTATGAGCAAGAACCTTTAGAACCACCACAACCCTATCAAGATTACTACCATGAACCACCTCAATACTCACAATCTCCATACCCATATCAAGAAGAACCACCTTCCTACTATGAACCCTCTCTCCAAAATGATGAACCCTTTTATCCACTCCAAGCTCCGATAGATGATTCTCTCACCTTGCTACTTCAAGGCCAAGCGGATATGCAAAGGAACACCCTAGAGTTTATGACTAACTTGACCAAGGTAGTGTATACTTTAGCCTACCAATGCTTGAACACTCAAGGTGTTTCCATAGCCACATGTGAAGAATCAATTGAAGAGTATAGCATGAAGGAGAGATTGGAAACTCTGGTGGGAAATGAGGAATGTTATTTTGTATTGGAGCAACTAGAGGAAGCCGTGATTGTTGAAGAAAAGGAGGAAGTGGTTGAGGATTTAGGAGATGTTGAAAGTCCATGGGAATGTAGCATCATGGAGCACTCTTCGAAGAAGCTTGATATTGATGTTGAGGAGGGTGCGCAACCTCCAAGGCATATCATCGTTGGAGATTTGGAAGAAGTTTATCAAGAGATGGATTCAATCATGGAGGAATTTCTATCTATAATTGAATCCTTTCCCATTGGATATGAAGTTGAAATTATAGAAGAATGTGCACAACCTCCCATAGCCTTGGTGGGCAATGAAGAAGAGAGTGAATCGAAAGAGAGCTACCAAAGGGAAAAGGTTGAAATTGAAGAAGTTTGTGAAGAGGTAGAGATAGTCAAGGAAAAGCACAAAGGAGTGGAGCTTGCAAGATCATTGGGACCACCCTTTCCTAAGTCACCATCCTACACAACATTCAAGTGGGTAAAATTCTTGTCCCTAAGCTTTACTTTCTCACTTGAATATGGTTTGATTGAAAATGATGGTCAACATAGAGCTCTTGGTGAGAGTTAAAAGTAGAAGAGAGTTGTGTAGTGGTTGAAACATCACTCTAAATTCATGATGGTTGCATGCTCAAAGTTGTATAGTAATGATTGGTGGAGGACCAAATTTCATGGGTCTAGGAAGTTATTTGGAAGCTTCTTTGAGAATTCTAAGGTCATGCCACCCGGATGGAATAATGATGACCAATTTAAGGATCGGTGTCAAAACAAAGTGTGGGATCTAGGATCGCACAAGAAAAAACAAATTTGGGAGCTCATGGTTTGTGAAGAACTCCATCAAAGCTTGAAGATATTAAAATTGAAGAATGAAGCTTATTAGAGACTCAAGCATTGGTGGATGTTCAAGGATAGCTTTAAGCACAAGCCACTTTGAGAGGAGCTCCCCATAAGTCCAACTTAAGGACATTAAACAAAAGTGCTAGGTAGGAGACACCCCACCATGGTAACTTCTTTTCATTTTCTCTTTTTGTATATATTGGTAATTAGTTTAATTTCATGTTTTGTTGAGTTTGTTGAATATAATTGATAGTTTGGTCTGTTAAATAAGGTTTTATGGTGTTTTGGTAGCTGTTTGGAGGTTGGGAATGCTAGGTTTGGTCCAAAAACATAGAAAAATTTTGAAAAATAGAGCACCATCCACGCGTATGCGCACCTCACGCGTACGCGTGCATTAAGCATTTTCACCTCTCCACGCGCACACGCCATGTACGCATATGCGTGGATTGCAAGATTTTTCCTTCCAGCCATTTTCCCGATAGTTGTGCCTACTCTGCGCTAGCACTATGCCTGAGGCACAAACCAACTCGCGCGTATGCATACATGACATGTACGCGTCACTCTCGAAATAAACCATCAACGCAGACGCGCCATGTACGCATACATGTCGCGTCCACTACACCATCATCCACGCGCGCGCACCATGCATGCGTACACGTGGATGACCTTCCTTCACTACACTTCTTTTCTTCTTTTCTTTCCATTTCTTTCCTTCTTCTTTCTTCTTCCCTTCTCCTACCCTTCATCTGACACTCCCAAACACCATCTATAACCACTTCTTTAAGTTAGTTACGTTAGTTACTTACCTACTTAGTTTTGTTCTCATTTTCTTTTTTTTTCTTTTTCATTACAAGTGTTGGATTATTAATTTAGTTCACTATACATTGCTGCTTATTATTAACTACATGCTATCTTAGCTTGAATGTTTTTAAATGTTCATTGTTGGATTTTTTTTTGAGGTTATATTTTGCTACTTGATTTTGAGTTCTTCATGCTCACCTTTTGAAAATACCAAGTGATGAGAATCGCCTTCGAGCTTGTAACTCTTCTTGAATTGCATGAATTGGCCACCATGTAATTTGAATCCTTTTCCTTGATTAGGCAATTTCTTGATGGATGTTGCGCATTTACTTTAATGCATTGTGTTTTATGATTATATGCATCCATATGCTTTTAGCTTGAATGCTCTCATGCTTCTTTAGTGATTGTTTTACCTTACAAGTCTATTTAAAGAATCTCAAGCACACTAGGATAAGTGAAATGCATGTTTCTTTTGTGACATCGCTTTTTATGCTAATGTGTGTTCTAAAAGGCGCGCAATTTAGAATTCACAAACTTTTTTTGTCCTTAATTTCACACTAATTCACTCACTCAATTCTAGTGATTATTACCTTATTCCAACAATGTATGCTTCCTTGCTTTTGTATCTTCTCATCTTATGGTGCTATCTTCTATTTTGCATGATTGATGCACCACAAGCAAAAACGGAAGGAAGACTAAGAACATGCAGTAACCAGTTGATCTACCAGCTGAAGGTGGCAATCTGGAAAGTCACCGTACCCGCTTGCTCATCTTTAAATGCACCGAGGACGGTGCAAACTTTTAAGTGTTGCGAGGTCGTCCGACCGTTCGGTGTTCATGGGTGACAATTCTCTAATTTCAACACTTTTGCATTTTATTTTAGGTCTTTTAGGATTTTTACTTGCATTTTATTATTTTTGCAAATATACACACAATAAGCTTAGTCAAAATAATTAAATTTTTCATGATTTCTATCTATAGGGCACACCAATTGATTTGAGTGAAAACTTTTCATAGAACTTGCTTGAATTGTATATATATTGTGGAACATATTTTTGAGCGAAGAACACACAACCTAGTGAGTTTTGAGCCTAATGGTGTGGTTACATCTTATAACCACTTATTTCTCTTCTTGTGTGCATTATTCTCTCTCTATGATTGTAATCCTTGATTTGTTTGATTCTTTATGTCTATTATTTTGTGTAGACATGCATTTATATGATTGAGGCCATCATTTCAAATCGCCCACTTACCCAAATAGCCTTACCATTTATCTTCCATTGTTAGCCAATTTGAGCTAACGATTAACCCACTTGTTCTTAATTTAGCACATTACAAGCGTTAAAGCGAAAAATAATAAAAGCCCTTCATTTGAATCTTTGATTAGCTTAGGCTAGTGTGTGTGTATCATTCAAGTGTGGGAACCTTGGGACATTGGGTGAATAAAAGGGTAGTTTTGTATTTTTGTTGTAAATATTGGGAATTAGGTACATGCTCATGTGTAATGAATGTAAAACCTTATGCATTGATGCTCTTGTATATATTTTATTGCAAAGAAAAGTGAGAAAAACAAAAGAAAAAAAAGAGAAAAATAAAAGAAAAAAATTTGAATATGGAAAAGAAAAAAAAATTAGAAAAAGAAAGAAAGAGAAGAAAAATAAAGAAATAAAAAGGGGACAAAATGCCCCAAAGCAAAGTAAAGTTCAATAAAGATCAATGCATATGGTTTGTAATAAAATGAAAATGAAGTGCATGAGTATGTTAAAAAGTGAAAATAATGGGTAGTTAGGTTAGTTTTGAAGTTGTATAGGATGTCATAGGTTAGGTGGGAGGTTTAAGCTTATCAAAGATTCGAATTTCAAGCTCACTTGACCAAATATGCATCTTACCGTGACCCTAGCCCCATTACAACCAATGAAAAGACCTCATTATAATTGTATGCATGCATGGAATAAATGTTGATTGTTAGAAGAAAAACAAATCTTGGAAAGCATGATTATGAGAGAATTGAGAGAATCAACCCTAAACACTTGAGCGAATAGAGTGTAAACACATCCGGCGAGGGTTCGATTACTCAATTACATGTTCCACCTATGATCATCTCTTTTCATGCAAGTTTGTAAAAATATTTAACGACTCAATTTAATTGTGGATTAGACTTGCTAATACCTTTAGCCCTTGTTCTTATATTGATTTTCTTGAAAATTGATTTATTTTGACCAAGCAATTGCATTCATGTAGACAGTTGCATATAGGTAGATTGTATTTAGCTTAGTTTGCATTGAATAAATGTTGATATCCTTTACTTTCTCTTGGTTTATGCATGAGGACATGCTTGGTTTAAGTGTGGAAAGGTTGATAAACCCCATTTTTAGGGTTTATCTTGTGGTGAATTTAGAGCATTTTATTAACATTTCCTCACATTTACTCAAGGAAATAGCATGGTTTTGTGATTGTCTCGTTATTTGTGCTTAGATGTGAAAACATGCTTTAGACCTCTAATTTGATGATTTTTATTCACCTTTGATTCCACTAGATGCCTTGATTTATTTGTTAAGTAATTTCAGGTTGAAAAGGCTAGGAATGGATCAAAGGAATGAAGAGGAAAGCATGCAAAGTGGAGAACACATGGAAAAGCCAAAGATTTGGGTATATTCATCCACACACACGCACACTGTACGCACACGCGTGGATCGCGGAACTCAAGGGACGCGCACGCATGCTGTACGCATATGCATCAGTGGCCACACGTGATTTTTAAATGGAAAACGTGCCCAGCAAATTCTGAGGAGCTGTGGGGCCTAGTTTGCAACCAACCTTGGCGCCAAAACGCATAAAAGGACCAAGGATTGAAGGGAATCATCGATTAGCATCATTTTTACACATTAGGAATAGTTTAGAGTTAGTTTTAGAGAGAGAAGCTCTCACTTTTCTCTAGGATTAGAATTAGGATTAGGTTTAGTTCTTAGATCTAGGTTTTCATTCATGCTTTCTTCCACTTTTGCTTCTCAATTCTTGTTGTTACATTCATCATTCTTCTATTCTTTTGTTGCAATTTCCTTTATGTTGTTTCCATGATTTGTTGTAGATCTACTCTTGCTCCTTCTCTTTTCTTTCAATTCAATTCAAGGTAATTCATAATAATTGTGTTTTTTTTTTATTGTTGGAATTAATTCCTTGTAATTAGTTGTTGTTAGATTTTGCTCTTGTTATTGTTTTTCTATGCTTTCCTTTTGTGCCTTCTAAGTGTTTGATAAAATGCTTGGTTGGATTTTAGTGTAGATTTTGTTCCTCTTGGCCTAGGTGGAGTAGTTAGTTCCGCTTGAGTTATCTAATTCCTTTGTTGATTGATAATTAGAAGTTGCTAATTGATTTGGATACCACTAAAGCTAGTCTTTCCCTTGGGAGTTGGCTAGGACTTGTGGAATCAAGTTAATAAATCCACTTGACTTTCCTCTATGGTTAGAGGTTAACTACGTGGTAGCAATGGACAATTTGTGGTCACAATTGAGGAGGATAACTAGGATAGAACTTCTAGTTCTCATATCTTGCCAAGAGCTTTGTTAGTTGTTAGTTTATTTTCTTTTCCATTTATATTTCTTGTCTAAAATCTCAAAAACCCCAAACATACCTCATAACCAATAACAAGACACTTTACTGCAATTCTTAGGGAGAATGACCCGAGGTTCCAATACTTCGGTTCATAAATTTAGGGGTTTGTTTTAGTGGCAAACAATCTTTTGTATGAAAGGATTATTGTTTGAGTTAGAAACTATACTTCGACGAGATTTCATTAGCGAAATTCTAAACCATCAAAAATCCATTCATCACTTTTTCTATTTTTATTTCTTTTTCTGCTATATAATTTTTTTTTCTCGCATTTTTTTTCGCATATATTTTTTTTTTGCTGCTTTTTCTTTCTTCAAGAATGAATTTTTGAATTTTTCATATTACCAAAAATACTTCTCCTTTTTCATCATTCTTTCAAGAGCCAACATTCTTAATTCCAATTTTAAATATGCACAGTTCATTCATACATTCAGAAAATAAAAATAATGCCACCACATCAAGATAATTGAACTATTCTTAAGGTAAAACTTGAAATTCATGCATCTTAATTTTCTTTTTTCAAATAAAATTTTCTTTTATGCAAGGGAAGAGATATATGTTACATTTTATAACTTTAAGACATAGATAGAAATGATCACGTAATAAGAACACGAGAACAGACAATAAAACATAATGGAAATAGAAAAATAACATAAAAGAAGGGGGTGATGGAACGGGATCACCTTAGTGACGACGGCTACCACTTCCTCTAGAGAATCCAATAGAGCGCTTGATGTCTTTAATGTCACGCCCTTGTCTCTGTTGTTCTTCCCTCATAGCTCTTTGATGTTCTCTAATTTCGTTGAGGATGGTGGAATGCTCTTGATGCTCCATCCTTAGTTGATTCATGTTAGAGCTTAATTCTCCCACAGAAGTCTGCCATTGATCCCAATAGCTTTGAGGAGGAAAATACATCCCCTGAGGCTTCTCAAGGATCTCATGTTGAGGCGGCTCCACATGCTCATGTTGTGGTTCATGTGCCGGCTCTCTACTATGCTCCACCATTCTTTTAGTGATGGGCTTATCTTCCTCAATTTGAGCATCGCCTTCTATGACAATTTCGGCTGAATTCCATAGGTGACAGATAAGATGAGGGAAAGCTAACCTTGCTTGGATGGAGGGCTTGTCTGCCACTTTGTACAATTCTTGAGGTATCACCTCATTTACTTTGACCATGATGCAATGGATCATGATGGCTCGGTCTATGGTCACTTCAAAGCGGTTGCTAGTAGGGATAATAGCGCGTCAGATAAATTCCAACCATCCTCTAGCTATGGGCTTGAGGTCAGGCCTTCTTAGTTGGATAGCCTTGCCTTGGGAATCTCTTTTCCACTGTGCTCCTTCCACACAGATGTCTGAGAGCACTTGATCTAGTCTTTGACCAAAATTGACTCTTCTAGTGTAAGGATGTGGGCCTCCTTGCATCAAAAGCAAGTTGAACGCCAACCTCAAACTTTTCAGACTAAAGTCTAAGATTCTCCCTCAGACCATGGTGCTCCAATTTTTAGGATGAGGGTTCACACTAATGTCATGGTTTTTCATGACCCATGCATGAGCATAGAACTCTTACACCATTAAGATCCCAACCTCTTGGATGGGATTGGTTAGGACTTCCCAACCTCTTCTCCGAATTTCATGTTGGATCTCTGGATACTCATTCTTCTTAAGCTTAAAAGGGACCTCAGGGATCACCTTTTTCTTTGCCGATACTTCATAGAAGTGGTCTTGGTGGGCTTTGGTGATGAATCTCTCCACCTTCGAAGATTCAGAGGTGGTAGCTACGGCCTTTTCTTTCCTCTTTCTAGAGGGTTCTCCGACTTTGGGTGCCATAAGCGAGAATGGAAAGTAAAAAGCAAAGCTTTTCCAACACCAAACTTAAAACTTTGCTGGTCCTTGAGCAAAAATAAACAAAAGAAAGGAATGGAGTAGAAGAAGAAGAAAATAGATGGAGATAGAGGAAGAAGAGCAATCGGCCAAGTGAGGGCTAAAGGTGTATGAGTAGTGTGTGAGATAGGTGGAATGAGGGGGGTATTTATAGGGAGGTTATGGTTAGGATTTCGAATTAATGGGGGGGGGGAAATATGAGTGGAAAAATTTGAATTTTAGTGGGTGGGGGTTGGTGGGAGCTATGATGGTTTGGGGAAGAGATATGAATGTGATTGGTTGAGGGTTTATAGGGAAGTGTGTGTGGGGAAGTGTGAAAATAAGAGAGAAGAAGGTGGGGTAGGTGAAGATGTTGCGGGACCCACTAGTCCTGAGAGGATAGGGAATTCATATTCCCTGCCCTCCATATGGGCGTTGAACGCCCAGCTCATGCTCCATAGCTGGCGTTGACATTCAAGGTGAACACCCAGAAGGGACCTCCTTCCTAGCGTTTAATGCCAGGTCTTCTGGTCCGTTGGGTATTGAATGCCCAGCCTCTGCTCCAAGGCTGGTGTTCAACACCAGTAATGTTAACCTTTGTGGGCGTTAAATTCCCACTCTTGCCATTTTGTCTGGTGTTCAACGCCAACAAGACATATTCTCCAGGGTACTCTGTTTCCACTTCTGAATATTTCTGTCTCTGTTCTGACTAATGCGCATGATCATGAGCCTAAAGAAAATAATTTAAAAAAACAAATTCAAAGAAAAACATAAATAATAACTATGGTTGGGTCCCTCCCAACAAGCGCTTCTTTAACGTCACTAGCTTGACGGTTAGCTCCTTACGGAGAATGATATGGACTCAGAATTTTGCCCTTTACAGTTAACTTTCTTCTTGTCTTCTCATGGATGAGCTCCACATGCTCTAGAGACAAGACACGACTCACTGTATATGGTATGACTTATTTCTTGGTGAAGACAACTCTCATGCCAGGTGAGAGGCCTTCAGTGGGGATCTTTTTGTCCCTCCAACCTTTAAGTACTTTCTTCTTAGTTCCTTTGGTCTCAGTGCTTGTTGATGGCTGCCCATCACTAAACTTAGAATGAGTGTATGGGGACTTAGTGAAGCTCTGCACTGAAGGTGATGGTTAGAACACTAAGTGTTGCACAGTTATCTCTCTTTTCTCAGAGGGAGAGTTGGGGTGAGGCATCTTGAACAAGATGTGCTCTTCCCCTAGTTGTAAAATCAGTTCTCCCTTTGCTATATCAATGATACCACTGGCACTAGATAGGAAAGGTCTTCCAAGGATGATGGATTCATCCTCATCTTCCTCAGAGTCTAAGATTATGAAGTTTACAGGGATGTAAAGGTCTTCAACCTTCTACTAAGCCATATGTTTTTTTCATTGACTTGCCTGCCATTGATGAGTCTATATTTGATGATAATTTTTTGCTTAATTTGGATGGATTTCATCACATAAAAATCACTTGAATAGCATACTTTTGTGTTTTCTCCCTAAATTGATCCTAAATGTAAAAACATGTGTTTTTCGTGCTTAAATTAGTGATTTTAATCCCACTTTTATACCATTCGATGCCATGACATGTTTGTTGAGTGATTTTAGGTCCTTTAGGCAAGAATGGATAGGAAAAAGTGGAAGGAAGCATGTACAAAGGGAGAACACATGAAGAAAACGAAGGAGAATCACACAGCCAAGTGTGTGTTCACACAATCCTCCATGGGTACGCACAAGAGAAGAATCTCCAAGTGTGCGTATGCACAATCCTCCGTGCATACGCACAAGAAGAAAAATAAGCATGTGTGCATACGCATAGGACCCAGCGCGTGACTTCATTATTAATGACCAATTTTGGGGCCCTTTTGGCCCAATTTTGGGTCTCTTTTGGCCCAATTTTGGAAGGCTTGATGCTGAGTGGGAGTGCTATATGAAGGGGAAATGACCACGTATGAAGGCATTAGCTTACATTAGGTTTTATGAGGCTTTCATTAGGTAGATTAAATAATTTAGGCATAGGAGTAGTGTAGAGTAGAGAATTCTCTCTTAGGGTTTATGTAGTTTTCATTGTAGAATTTTATAGCAAGCTTTGATCTTGGATTTTACTCATCTTTTGTAAGTAATCTTTAATTTCCTCTTTAATTTCACTACTTTTGCTTTTGTTTCCTTTGGTTCAAGTACTTTGTTAATATTTGCAATTTTAAGTTCTTGAAGTTTTGATTGATGAATTTACTGTTTTATGATTTATATTTGCTTGATTGCATGTTTATTGTTGATATTGTGAATAGTTTGGTTATAGTATTCCTTTTTCCTTCATAACCTTACATGTTTTTCTTTTATGCCCACAAGGTGTTTATGAAAATGCCAATTATCATATTGCAAGTATAGTCTACTGGAACTTAGGAATTAAAATTGATAATTAGCCTAGAGCTGGTTAGGAATTTTTTTCAAAATAAGATTGGTGTTGCAAGTATAGTCCTGATGGGATATTTTCGCGGAAAAACGAATTTCTCCAAAACACCCAAACTTAACCGGCAAGTGCACCGGGTCGCATCAAGTAATAATAACTCACGGGAGTGAGGTCGATCCCACAGGGATTGAAGGATTGAGCAATTTTAGTTTAGTGGTTGATTTAGTCAAGCGAATCAAGATTTGGTTGAGAGATTTGTGATTTGCAGAATTTAAATTGCATAGAAAGTAAAGGGAATGGGTAATTGGCATGAAATTAAAGAGAACAGGAATTAAAGTGCTGAATCTTAAAGAACAAGAAATTAAATGGCAGAAACTTAGAACGCAAGAAATGTAAATTGCAAAATCATAAAGTGCAAGAAATGTAAATGGCTTGAATTGTAAAGGGAATGGGGAGTTGGATTTGCAGAAATTAAACAAGGAAATGTAAAATTGCAACAAGCAGATGAATAGAAGAACACTTGGATTGAATCAGATCTAGAAACAGAATTGTAAATGAGCATGAAAACAGTAAACAGGGAATGGGAAATGGAAAATCCGGATCTCAGGACCCAAGAGACTAGAAAACCAAGTCTAGATCTCAATGCCTTCCTAGATCCAACAAGAACAATTGCAAAGGAAATTGTAAATTGCAAAGAAAGTAGATGAAGAACAATTAACCGAAACTGAAATTTAATTAAGCAGAAAATTAAACAAGATTCCAAGGTGAGATTGAAACAGAATTTCTTCAATTCTCCACCCAAAATCCAAGACAAGAAAAGTAAAGAGTGCTGGGCAAGAAAAAGGAAGAAGAGAGATCAATTCTCCTCCTAAATTCTCTTGAATTAAAACAACAATGCTAAGAATTGTAAAAGTGAGCTCTCAATCAAACCAGAAAAGAAAACTCTCTGAAAACTCAAAGGGCAGCCCCTTTAAAACTTAAATTCTAATCTATTTATACACTTTCTTCAAATGGTCTTCAAGCCTTCACTTGGGCCTTTTCTCTTGGTGGAATTGGGTTGAGAGAGGTCTTGGTTGATTGCTCTTGGAGTTTGGAGAAGAACCGAATTGAACCGGGTTGGAATCATGAAAGCTTGAGTAAAAGTTGGAGTAAAAGTTAGGGTCTAACTTTTGCTCCAACTTTTCACATCAGCACCCTTGTTTTGCTGATACCAACGTTGGGGCAAAAGTTAGGGGTCTAACTTTTGCTCCAACGTTGGCCTCCCCTTAGTTATTCCTGGCGCCAACGTTAGCCAGAAAGTTAGGGGCTAACGTTGGCGCAAACTTTTGCTAGCCCAGGGAGTTTTTCAAGCGCCAACGTTAGCCAAAAAGTTAGGGGCTAACGTTGGCGCAAACTTTTGGTGCATCCAAGGAGTGTTTTTCATGCCAAAAGTTAGCCAAAAAGTTAGGGGCTAACTTTTGCTCCAACTTTTGCCCAAAAGTTAGCCAAAAAGTTAGGGGCTAACTTTTGCTCCAGCTTTTGCCCAAAAGTTAGCCAAAAAGTTAGGGGCTAACTTTTGCTCCAGCTTTTGCTTCCTGGTTCATAATTAATTCAAGACTCAAGTCATTCCTCCTAGCCATTCCTTCTTGCATCAACCTTTCTCCAAGCTTTCTTCACCTATCATTAATCAACCAAACACATCAAAGCTATGCTCAAAATCATGAGATATTCATTCTTTCATAATATGTGACATTTATAGCATAAAACCTCATGAAATGGCATGAATTCATACATGGTTGATTAAATCAAAGGAAACATGAAAATCTACCAAATTGGCTTGCTTTTGGCTCAAGAAAGTGCATAATTCAATTGAAAACAAAAGAAAAAGGCTAGTGAAACTAGGCTAAGATGACTTGTCATCACAACACCAAACTTAAAGCTTGCTTGTCCCTAAGCAAGAAATGAATTATGCTCAATGGTTCTTTCATTTAAGATGGATTGAAGAACAACTTGTCAGGTCCTCTGAGTGAAGTGATCAAGTGTCAGTGGGGTGAACTCTAAATCATATGCTCATGCAAGGGCTTCAGTGCTCACTAGTCCTCACATATTGGGAGTCTTAGGTCTTAGGATTTTCATCCAAATGGTATCATGGAGATCTCTTTATATGTAGTCACCTTGAAGCAGCTTATAGTTTCTTTGCTTTGGCCTTGACTCTAAGTGTCATGTCTCAAAGCGGCTCTTTAGATAAGCTTTCAATCAATACTCCTAAACCAGTTGGTTTTAAGGTATTAGGTGTTGAAGCACCCCTAAGGATTTACTTGCTCAAGCCTCTTTCTTTGACACAACTCAACCACAAGCATTTTACTAGGCTAACAACTCTTTGAGTCATTGTTTCTTCTTTCTTTTCTGCCTAGTAATTGATGCTCAGAGCCTTGGGCCATGTGCTTTTTGTCTTTGTATTTTCTTTTCATTCTTTTGTTTTGTTTGCTGCTTCTTGGATCAATAAATTTTTGAGAATCTCCACAATACTTCTTTGAACTTCATGTCCTGCCTATGAGCTCCCATGCAAGTTTTCACAAGCATGCAACCTCAATACACATTCATACAACTAGAACCACCACTTCTCCTAATCTTTTGCTTGCCTCAAAATTGTTTAATTCCTCAATCCTTCTTTTCAAAGAACTTTCATGTGATGCAATTTTTTTTTGAACATTGAGTGCAAACAAGTTTTGAAGAGAAAAATGTTGTGAATGATCAAGCATCTTGCTTATTGAATTACAGAAAAAAAAACCATGCTAAACAGACAGATAATCAGGGAAACTAAACCACTCTCAATCATAGCAGTGTTTGATGTAAGATAATCACTTAACAATACAACCTTTTGGAGTTCACTTGCTTTCCTTCTTCTCATCATCATCATTGCTGGCCTTTAGGTTCATCTTTTGTTTCTTTGGTTGATGATGCTTAATCCTTCCAAAAGCTTGTATGGACCTCTGCAATGATATTGAAAGTTGCTTGTTCCCCAAGCACTTGGAAACAATGGTTAGTCTGGCTGATTTATTTATGGGCTTTTGAACTTACTTTGGTGTGGGAACACCAAACTTAGTACCTTGCCAATGGTTTTCATGTGCATCAGATTAACCATGTGTAAAACTCTTTTTCTTTTTCAAAAGTGACAAAACTGAAAACTAGGAAATAGCAGAATAGTTAACTAGTTCATCCAACATGCTTGAAGCCAGCATTATGCAGAAAGTGAATGTGTTTTATAATGGGATTTTGGTGAAACACCAAACTTAGAATCCTGCATTCTCCTTTAGATTGTTTTGGTGTGCAACACCGAACTTAGCTTCTTGCATTATAGATAAAACTAATTAACCTTTTTATTAAAATAGTTATGAACAAAAAACTACCTCACGTTGGGTTGCCTCCCAACAAGCGCTCTTTTATTGTCACTAGCTTGACGTTGGAGCTTTCTTTTATGGTGGTTGAGGGTTGTAGTGCCTCAACTTGTCTCCCCTGACCGTGATCCTCCTCTTTGTTCTCTGGTGTTCAATTTCAGCATGTTCCAACGAGAGTATATTGCTGACATTGTAATAGTCATCAGTCTGTCGGCTTGCTCCCAGTTGTTGATATATTAATTGCACTTTGTCACCTTTGGAAAGCCCCTCTGTTGGAATCTTCCTGTTCTTCCAACCCCTTTTTGTTTTGTTTCTGCGTTTCATCCTTTCTTTTGTTGACCTTTCTTTTCTGGCTGTAGGCTTACCTTGGGGATCTTTCATCCTTTCAGTGGCTAATACTCCAATATTCTCTTGGACTTCTTCATCAGTTTGCACAACCTTTTGCCTTGGGATGTTGTTGTGAATCGCCTTGTTGCTTTCTTCCTTTAACTGTGATTCTTCCTTGTCAAGTTCCATATAGTTTTTCTTCTCATTACCAAACTGTGCTTCTAGTAACACCTTCAGAGTGACACTCCTGTCATGCATTCTGAGAGTTAATTCTCCTTCCTCTATGTCTATGATAGCTCTAGCAGTGGCCAAGAATGGCCTTCCCAGAATAATAGAGTCACCATCATCCCCTTCTGAATCTAGAACCACAAAATCTGCAGGGTATATGAAATTGTCCACCTTGACCAGAAGGTTTTCAATCATACCCCTGGGGTATACTGTTGACTTATCTACTAGCTCTAGAGATATCTGTACTGGTTTAACTTCCTCTATATGCATCTTTTTTACCAAGGAGGATGGTATTAAGTTGATACTTGCTCCTAGATCGCACATTGCTTTAGTGATGGTTAATTTCCCAAAGGTGCAAGGTAGCAAAAAGCTCCCTAGATCTTCAAGCTTAGGGGGAAACCCTTTTTGAATCAAAGCCCTGCATTCCTCAGTGAGCAGTATGGTTTCCTTCTCATGCCAACTTCTTTTCTTGTTGATAAGCTCCTTCAAAAACTTGGCATACAGAGGCATTTGCTCAAGTGCTTCAGCCAAGGGAATATTGATTTCCAGCTTTTTGATAGTCTCAAGGAACTTATGAAATTGTTGGTCCTTGGTTTCTTTGTTGCTTTTGATTCTTGGTTGGCTTTTCAACTGCTTCATTCCCTTTTTTTGGAATTTTTGATTGTTCCTCCTTTGCTTGAGTTTGCTTTGAAGCTTCCTTGCTTTCCATTGCATCATCATCATCGGCTTCCTCTGTGTGTGTTGGCTGTTCCTCTTCTATTGGTCTTTTGCTGCTCTCTACTTGCTTCTTAGTAGTGTCATTGTTGCTCATCAATGTTCTCCCACTCCTTAATTGTATTGCCTTGCATTCTTCCTTAGGATTTGGGATTGTGTCGCTCGGCAGTGAGCTTGAAGGTCTCTCAACAGAAATCTGTTTGGAGATTTGCCCCATCTGTCTCTCTAGGCTCTTCAGGGAGGCTTCATGATTCTTGGTTTTCATTTCCTGGTGTTTCAACATTTTGTCTATCACGGCCTCCAAGTTAGTGATTCTCTGGGCTTCAGGTGATACTTGAGGTGGGTTATGAGATGTGGGTGGTGGATGGTAGGCATTTTGGTTGGTGGGTTGGTTATTGGATTGGTACTGGTTGGGGTTGGGGTAGTTGTTTTGAGTTTTTCTGTAGGGGTTCTGGTTAGTTTGCTGCTGGTTGTGGTTTTGGTTGCTTCTTGGGTTGTTTTGGTTTGAGTTTCTCTGCCATGGTTGTTGGTTTTGGGTGTGATTATCTCCCCATCTGAGGTTTGGGTGGTTCTTCCAGGATGGATTGTATGTATCACCATACACTTCATTTGGTCCTTGGTTGTGCGTATACTATACTTGCTCTTGTTGTTGTTCTTCTTGAGTTTCTTCATTCTGTCCCCATGTGGTTGATGGTTGGCTAGTGTTAACTGCTGCAACTTGGAAACTATCAATCCTCTTGGCCATTTGTTCAAATTGTTGTTGAATTTGCTGCTGCATCATCTTGTTTTAAGCCAAGATTGAGTCCACTCCTTCTAGCTCCATTACTCCTCTTCTTTGTGATGGTTGGCAGTTTCTTTGATGAGCAAAGAAATATTGGTTGTTAGCCACCATATCAATGAGATTTTGAGCTTTCTCTGCAGTTTTCATGAGTTGCAAGGAACCTCCAGCTGAATGATCCAAAGCTTCTTGAGATTTTAATGTTAAGCCCTCATAGAAATTCTGCAGCTTATCCCACTCAGTGAACATTTCAGGAGGACATTTCCTGATTAGAGCCTTGTATCTCTCCCATGCCTCATGGATGGGTTCAGCCTCCATTTGTGTAAATGTTTGTACCTTAGTCTTCAACCTTATGATCCTTTGAGGTGGGTAAAATTTGGCAAGAAACTTGGTTACCAAATCATCCCAATTGTTGATGCTGTCTCTTGGAAAGGATTCCAACCATTGAGTGGCCTTGTCTCTGAGAGAAAATGGGAATAGCAATAGCTTGTAGCTGTCAGGAGGCACACCATTAGTTTTAACAGTGTTACAAATCCTGAAGAAGGTGGATAGGTGTTGGTTCGGATCTTCAAGTGGTCCTCCACCAAAAGAGCAATTGTTTTGAACCAAAGTGATGAGTTGTGGCTTTAGTTCAAAATTGTTTGCATTGACATTTGGAGTTAAGATGCTACTTCCACAATGTCTAGGATTTGCAAAAGTATAGGAAGCTAAAACTCTCCTCTGGGGTGGATTGTTATTGTTGTTGTCTGCTCCACATGGTGGATTAGTTGAATGTTCCTCCATATCTTGGAATTCTTCTTCTGATTCCTCTTCTCCAACAATATTTTTCCCTCTTTCAGCTCTTCTTAACCTTCTAAGAGTTCTTTCGTCTTGTTCATGAAAGATGGGTGTATTTCTTCTTGTACCTGACATACAAGCAGAACATAAGAAACACACAAACCAGTGACACTTCAATCTATTGCTAGAATGAAGTTTTAGTTAGCTTAAGCAAAAATTCAAACAGTTAGTGGGTTAATTGAAAATTAAAGGAACAGAAAATAAAAATGCTAGATCTAGATCACCACCTAACTTAATCATTGTCAATCTAATCTATCCCCGGCAACGGCGCCAAAAACTTGATGGGATATTTTTGCGGAAAAACGAATTTCTCCAAAACACCCAAACTTAACCGGCAAGTGCACCGGGTCGCATCAAATAATAATAACTCACGGGAGTGAGGTCGATCCCACAGGGATTGAAGGATTGAGCAATTTTAGTTTAGTGGTTGATTTAGTCAAGCGAATCAAGATTTGGTTGAGAGATTTGTGATTTGCAGAATTTAAATTGCATAGAAAGTAAAGGGAATGGGTAATTGGCATGAAATTAAAGAGAACAGGAATTAAAGTGCTGAATCTTAAAGAACAAGAAATTAAATGGAAGAAACTTAGAACACAAGAAATGTAAATTGCAAAATCTTAAAGTGCAAGAAATGTAAATGGCTTGAATTGTAAAGGGAATGGGGAGTTGGATTTGCAGAAATTAAACAAGGAAATGTAAAATTGCAACAAGCAGATGAATAGAAGAACACTTGGATTGAATCAGATCTAGAAACAGAATTGTAAATGAGCATGAAAACAATAAACAGGGAATGGGAAATGGAAAATCCGGATCTCAGGACCCAAGAGACTAGAAAACCAAGTCTAGATCTCAATGCCTTCCTAGATCCAACAAGAACAATTGAAAAGGAAATTGTAAATTGCAAAGAAAGTAGATGAAGAACAATTAACCGAAACTGAAATTTAATTAAGCAGAAAATTAAACAAGATTCCAAGGTGAGATTGAAACAGAATTTCTTCAATTCTCCACCCAAAATCCAAGAAAAGAAAAGTAAAAAGTGCTGGGCAAGAAAAAGGAAGAAGAGAGATCAATTCTCCTCCCAAATTCTCTTGAATTAAAACAACAATGCTAAGAATTGTAAAAGTGAGCTCTCAATCAAACCAGAAAAGAAAACTCTCTGAAAACTCAAAGGGCAGCCCCTTTAAAACTTAAATTCTAATCTATTTATACACTTTCTTCAAATGGTCTTCAAGCCTTCACTTGGGCCTTTGCTCTTGGTGGAATTGGGTTGAGAGAGGCCTTGGTTGATTGCTCTTGGAGTTTGGAGAAGAACCGAATTGAACCGGGTTGGAATCATGAAAGCTTGAGTAAAAGTTGGAGTAAAAGTTAGGGTCTAACTTTTGCTCCAACTTTTCACATCAGCACCCTTGTTTTGCTGATACCAACGTTGGGGCAAAAGTTAGGGGTCTAACTTTTTCTCCAACGTTGGCCTCCCCTTAGTTATTCATGGCGCCAACGTTAGCCAGAAAGTTAGGGGCTAACGTTGGCGCAAACTTTTGCTAGCCCAGGGAGTTTTTCAAGCGCCAACGTTAGCCAAAAAGTTAGGGGCTAACGTTGGCGCAAAGTTTTGGTGCATCCAGGGAGTGTTTTTCATGCCAAAAGTTAGCCAAAAAGTTAGGGGCTAACTTTTGCTCCAGCTTTTGCTTCCTGGTTCATAATTAATTCAAGACTCAAGTCATTCCTCCTAGCCATTCCTTCTTGCATCAACCTTTCTCCAAGCTTTCTTCACCTATCATTAATCAACCAAACACATCAAAGCTATGCTCAAAATCATGAGATATTCATTCTTTCATAATATGTGACATTTATAGCATAAAACCTCATGAAATGGCATGAATTCATACATGGTTGATTAAATTAAAGGAAACATGAAAATCTACCAAATTAGCTTGCTTTTGGCTCAAGAAAGTGCATAATTCAATTGAAAACAAAAGAAAAAGGCTAGTGAAACAAGGCTAAGATGACTTGTCATCAAGTACGAATGATGGCTGGTATGAACGACGGCGAGCTCAACGACAACAACGGCCTCTTCTCCTCCTTCTGGTGGTGACACAACAACACAAAGGGAACGGCGCAGGGATGATCGGCGATACACGAAGCTCCTCTAGCGGCGACGGTGAGTGGGTAAGCTCCTCTTCAATTTCAATTTTATGTTTATTTTGTAAAGCCTATATAAAGGCATCAATTTCATTTCATTCGGGAGCTCGGTTATGTTGGCTTTGCTAGAGAGCAATAGGAGTAGGAGTAGGAGTAGAATAGAAGACTCTCTTTGATACACTTTTATTTTCTGCACTCTCTACATTTTAGAACTCAATTCAGCTTTATGAAATTTCCATTGCTTACACGTCTCTGCTACAGTTTCCTTTTATGCTACGATTTCCTTCTCTGCAATTTCACTTTCTGCAATTTTACAATTCTGTTCATGATTCAGCTTGATTTAATTTTCCTGCAATTTAAATTTCCTGTTACTTGCTCTCAAGATCTCTTCGATTGCTTGCTTTATTGCTTTCTTTAAATTCCTTGCACCCAATTCCCTTTACATTTGCTGCATTTTACATTTCTTGCTCTTTAAGTTTCAGTCAATTTACTTTCTGCACTTTATAATTCTTGCAATTTACTTTCTGTTGTTTCAATTTCATCCAATTAAACACTGTTAGCTTAAATAAACTAATCACCTCACTAAAGTTTCTTGATCCATCGATCCTTGTGGGATCGACCTCACTCTTGTGAGTTATTACTACTTGATGCAACCCGGTACACTTGCCGGTGAGTTTGTGTGGAAATCTAATTTTCCCTTATCACCTTGGTGTTTTGATTTTCTTTTTTTTTTTTCCTGAGAAGCTTACACTTTTGTTCAAAGCTAGGTGTTATGTGTTGCAGCAGCTTTTTAGCTTGGTTTTTCAATCAACACATCTCCACCACAGACACTTGGCTCCCAATTCATCCTAAGACATTGATGCCCAGCACCTCTTTGGGTTACTAAATGCTTTGTAATTAGGTTGCTCTTGATGGTGAATTTTTGGTTGGTAATCCCAGATTAGTTAATCCAAGTTACCAAGTTTGAAAATACTCCTCGGAACCTACTAATACAAGCAGATCCTAATACAATAGCATCACAAGCATATGTCCTAAGGTCCAAGCTATTGGTGTCTAGCCTTTTTATTTGTTTCTTTTATTTTTGTTGCCAATTATTGGCTTTTCTTCCATCCTTTTCTTGCTCTTTCTTTTTCCAAGGATAATTATTAATTGAAGGTTTTACAACAGCAACTAGGTTCACACTACAAGGGATCATCCTAACCTTTATCTTTTATTAATAAGCTTACTTTAACAATCAAACAAACATACCACCACTGAACTCTTTTACTATTCCTAGCACATTGGACATTCACTTTCTTTTTCAACATTTTTCTCTTATTGAAATCAACAGGCAAAAGGGACAAGTCATAACATCTAAATTGATGATGATGAAAACAAGTACTTAAACCAGAACATTTATTTTGGAACTTAGGGAAAGTAAACAACAGAATTTAAACTTCATAAAACGAAAACACAATCTTTCTTATTGATAGACAAGGAGCAACACCACCTTTCAATTCCCTGATTGCTTTCCTTTATTCTTGGCATCTTGCTTCTTCTTGCTTCTTCTTTCTTTCAGCTGGTCTTCAGTCCCAAATCTCTCCTCATCCCATAGTCCAGCATCCACCAAGTGTTGCTTCATTCTCTCTTGCTTGCTTTTTGCTTGAGTTTTATGGAAATCCATGAGTTCAGTGCATTCTTGATATGGTTTGATTCCTCTGCTTAATAGTGGCATGCTACCGGTTAGGTAGTGGTGCACAGAATTGTAATCGCACTTTTCACAACTCTGGTACAACTGACCAGCAAGTGCACTGGGTCATCCAAATAGAAAAACCTTACGCGAGGTTGAAACAATTGGAGAAACGAATGATCATTGAAGAAAAAGGAGACGAGGTTGAAAATTTAGGAGATGTGGAACCACTATGGGAGTATCAACAACCTCCGGAGCATATCAAAGTTGAAGAATATGAAGAGGTTGATCAAGAGATAGACTCAATCATCAATGACTTTTTATCTAAAGTCGAATCATCTCCCATTAGGTGCAAAGTTGAAGTTATTGAAGACAACTCCAAGCCAAGTAATATGGGTGACCTTGTTGAAGACCCTTCCATTGGATGTGAAGGTGATAGTGAATTGAACTTCACACAACCTTCAAAGCTTGACTTGATTGATGACGAGGAGGAATTGGAAGAAGTTGATAAGCAAGAAGAAATTGAAAGGAGCTGTCAAGAGGTGGAAACAACTAAGGAAGAGCCTAAGGGAGCAACCCTCGCATTGTCGAAGTGTGGGGAGGCTCTCCCTCCTAAATCACCATCCAACACAATATTCAAGTGGATAACATTCTTACCTTTAAGTTTCACTGTCTTACTTGAATATGGGTTAATTAAAACAGATGGGCAACTTAGAGCTCTTTGTGGAGTCAATAGTAAGAGGGAGTTGTGCAGTGGTTAAAAGTGTGGTATTCGGCTCACTAATGTCACAACTTCAAGGCATAGGGACTATGATTGGATGAATGCTACTTTGTGTGGGTATAGGAAGAGATTTTGGTGTGCTAAAGAGAATTCTATGTGTCAACCACCCGGATGGAAGAATCATAACAATCAACTTAAAGACGGGTGTGAAGATAATATATGTGACCCCAGATCGTGTTTAGTGAACCACCTGTGGGACCTCATATCTTGGGTCGAACTTCACCCAAGCTTGGTGAAAAAGGTTGGAAATTCTGTCAATCACTTGAGAAGCGAAGATCCTTGGAGATTCAAGGATGAGTACAGACACAAGCCACCATGACAAAGGGCCCCCCAAATGTCCAACTTAAGGACTTAAAATAAAAATGCTAGGTGGGGGACACCCCACCATGGTAAACTCTATCCACTCTCTTGTAGTTTGCTTAATAAGTGATTTGAGTTGTCATTGTAGGTAGTTTTCTATTCATATAGTTGCTTTAATAATTGGGTTGCTAGTTGCTTGTGATGCAAGCTTTCCTTACTTGTATTTGAAAAACCTTTCAAGAACCAAAATTTTTGTAAATTTTCATTTTTGGTCGGTTTTGATTTATAGGTAGTGTTAGGTTAATTTTAGCTATTTTTTGTGTTTCTGAAAAAAAAAGGGAGCAGGGGCGCGTGCGCACGCTGCACACGCACGCGTCGATCAGCGAACAAAACCCCATTCACAACTCCAGAGAGTTGGGCAAACCTCGCGCAAACATTGAGCGTGGGGCATAAGGGGATACACGCGTACGCGTAAATGACACGTACGCGTCAATGCACCAACACAGATTTACCTCATATTACCCGAAAGTTGTGCGACTGTGGCGCGAGCATTATGCTTCTCGCGCAAGCCTCAGCAGACGCGGGCGCGCGCAGTACGCGTACGCATTGAAGCGCCCCCTTCCCACCCACGCATGCGCACACATCGCGCTTCCATGTCAATCCCCTCTTCGTACCATCCACGCACACGCGTACAGGACACATACGTGTGGATTCAAAAACACTAACCCCATCCACGCGAGAACCCTAACATCGCGTCCCTCACATCTCCTTTTCCTCTAAACGTTCCCTTTCTCCCTTCCCTCCATAAATACAGTGCCACCCCAAGCCACCCTCATCTGCCTCTGTCCAGCGACCCGTCGTCACCGTCGACCACCCCGTCCTCTCCCTCTCTTCCTACTTCTCTTCTTCTCTCCTCTGTCGCTCTCCACTCACCTCTGCCTCTCTTGTCTCACTCTCCGCCGTAACCCCCTTCTTCCTCCACCCAGCACTGCCGCGCGCCCCCACTGCTGCTGGCGACGTGCGAAACCACCACCATCCCCACAACCTTTTCTCCTCTCTTTCCCTATTCTACCCCTTTCTACTCTGACCATCACTCTCCTTTTCTGCCCCTGTGCCACTCTCTGTTCTTCAGCTCTACTCCATGACTTTGCCCTCTCTGCGTAGCCGTAAGCTCCGCCACCACCACTCCTGAGCGGCACTGCAATCCTTCACCCTCTCACCTTTCCATTCCCATTTCTGTCCTACTACCCCTCAGGTTCTCCCCCTACCTTATGCTGTAACAACCCTGATTTTTTAGTACACGAGATCTTTTCTGAAGGCACAGAATCCTCCGGAAGGTCAGTAAAAGGAACACCTCTGCTATATCATCAATCATCTCAATCCTCATTGTCATTATGTCATCTTTAAGCTAGAACCTTTTCTGAGGCAAGCTCGATAACGCAATCACGAAGAACCTAGTTTTTGAACCGTATCGGTTTGGAGTTTTGATTCTAATTTTTGTAAATACTCTTAGTTTGATGAACCAGACTCGATTCATGAGAGAAGAGAGATAATAGTATAATATTATCATTATATTAGTATTAGAAGATGCTTGAATGATATTATAAGGTTACCTGGTCTGTTTTAGTTAAACATAGGAAATTGGTTTAACCACGTTTACAGTTTACTAATGCAGCTTAGCACCAACACTCTCTGATGACTTTAGAAATGCTAAGGCTTCATCATAGATGTTCTATTCTCATAATAAATATGTTACTAGTGTCATATATTCTAGTAGCTCAGAAAATAATTTTTAGAGATGTTTTTACAAGTTTTCCGATACACCTAGTTTTAGTAGTTATACACCAGAGATATTTTAATATTATTTTAACCCACCTTCAAGCCAACCAATCACAAATCACCTTACACCCCCAAGACCTCAAAGGCTGCCTCATTTGCTCATTGTGGCCGAAAATCATCAAGAGAAAAAGGAGAGAAAAGTTCTTAGTTCCAAATCTTCAAAGCTTGATTTCTTCTGAACTAAAACTCAAATCAAAATTCCGATTTCACCAAAATGATCCTTTCTTCTTTCTCTACATAACCATATAACATATCAAGGCTGGAAATAAGGTGAGATGGCTGTCTCCCTCCCTCTTCAATTCGGTTTTCAAGGAAAACCATACAAAACATGTGTTTTCTTGATGTTTTTCCTTAGGAATCATGCTTAACTTGACTTGAGGGCCATGAAACGTGAATTTACATCAAGTATAAGGTTAGAAATCACTTCCTAACATGTTGAGTGAGATTTGGTTAGTTGAGGGTTTTTGGATTTAAATTTGTTCTTGATGTGATTTAGGAGGAAAAAGTGCTTTAAGAACACTTCAAAGAGTAACCGGATTTGGAGCAGCAAATCAAGGTAGGGTTTGACAAAATTAATCTTGATTGATTGTGTTTGAGTTGTGTGATTATGATATGATTTGGATGTGCTTGAAATTGATGGTTTATATGAGTGATTCTTGCTGAAATTTTGGTAAAAATTTGATGAAATTTGAGGATATTCAACTTTGAACTTATGTTCTTCATGGCTGCTAGAAAAACGAAACCATAGGCCCTAAATCAGGGTTCAATTTGTGTTAAAATCATGTAGAAAAGATGGGGTTTTAGTGGCTAGAAATTTATCTTGAATTATGGTAAAAATCGGTTGCTGAAAAGACTGAAAAACGGGTAAAAACAGAGAAAGAATCTGAAGAATTTACGAAGAACACTTTGAGTTTGGTGAAGAACAATGAAGAAAACCTTTTAGATCTTAAAAAGGGCAAGGTTGTAATTATTTTGGTGTTTGAGGGGTTATTTTGTAATTTCTGAAGTTAGAGTGGTTAAAGTAGAAATATTAAAAGTTACGGGTGGTAAAAAGTGAATTTTAAAGGTTAAAAGTTAAAGTGGGGTAATTTTCGAAATTTTAATGATAAAATAATAAATAATAATAAAATATTAAATAATAATATTTAATTAAAAATAATATTTTAATAAAAATAATAAAATAACGCGGAAAAGGCAGTTTTCTATAAAAGCTTTAGAAAGACAACTTTAAGCCCAGAATCTCATAATTACCTTCATAAAACACTTAGGGAGTGGTAAGAACATATTAGTGAGGCAAAGATAAAAGAAAGATAAAAAGTTGAAGAAAAGACAAAAATCAAAGGAAAAGTCTGTAAAGGTTTAATGACAGAAAACAGACAGAGATTAGTAAACGAACTAGGGTAACATAGTTAGTCCTTGAGTTGCGACTAGGGTTAGGTATTATATGAAAAGTTAAACTATTTTAGTATAGACTTAATGAACCTATACTTGGGGCAGAATAACTATTCATACCGAAATTTACATAAGCTTTAAATACACATGTTAAACAGAGAAATCAGAGCAGAATAAAGTAACACAGAGCACAGAGTAACCAGAGTAAAGTAAAGAGATACAAAGAGAAAAGAATAATATGATAAAGAGAAATGGTTTGAGCCAGGATATTGTAAAAGTGAAAGATGTAAAGTTTGTACAGTATGATTGAACAGAGAAAGAAAGAGGTACTGCATAAGAATGTGAAAATGATGATGAATAATGAGAATGATGATGAATGATGATAATGAGAATGATTATGTAATGATCTGCTGTGTGAAGGCAGTCAGATAGATAGTGGTACGACCACAGAACGTTTTCCAGTGTTACACAGCTATTGAGAGCTGTACCTGCAACTGATAACCTGGGATCACTTGCAAAGGATATTAATTCATACACGGCTAGAATGCCGCACCTGTAAAGTAAGGATTGCTTACAGAGAATATGATTTCATACACGGCTGGAATGCCGCCACCTGTAAGGCAGAGTTTGCTTATAGAGGATATGACGCATACGTCGGTTAGTGAGAACTGTACCTATGCTGACTGGAAAACCATACCCGTTTCAGCTACTTCGGGTAACGTTGGGAGCGGGTAGAAACCGACAAATGAGCTCATTACCTGCGCTAGGGCTAGACATGCATCATACTTGGTTGCGCATTTCCTTTGTTATGATTGTGGTATGAATGTATGCTTTCCTTGTTTGTATTCCATTCTCTGCGCTTGTGTTATTTTCTTGAATTCTTCTGTTTGTGTTCTGTTTTCTATTTTCTCTATTTCCTCTATTTATCTTCATCTTCTATTTACTGCTTTTTGTATTTTGCTATTCGTTTGCAAAACAACATATAATTAATGAACTTAACTAATAACCCCGACCCTACTAAGAACTCCCCAGTTCTTACCCCTTCTCTCTCCCTTCCCCCTTCAGATGGAAGCATGAGTAACCTTCCATAGTTTGCTGACGATCGTTCCAAAAAAAGATTCCGCTCTAGGTAGTCTTCTGAGTCTAGGGTGAATCTCGTTTTCGATTTATATGTATATACTCTGAGACCAGCCAATGTCTGCACCCCGTTTGTACGTGAACTTTAACCTAAATCCTGTGTACGAGACTCCTGTTGTGTGGCTACTTGATGAGGTACCCGAGAGACGTTATATGGCAATGTCTGATCGTGCAGAGGAGTAACAAATGATGTTCTACCTTTTGATGATGTTCCACCTGACTCGAGTTTTGAAGACTTAGAACGTACTTTCCCTCGCTTTAGTAGTTTAGAGGGACTAGGTGAGTATAGAGTCTAGACTAGCCTGGATGCCAGCTTGGGGACTTCTTGAACAGGTCAGGGCTTGGGATGTTGTATGTATATATATGTATATAGTTATTATCTAGCTATATCTAGGGGTGTTCTAACTAACAGTCTATACTCTAATAAAGGCTAAATCACCGAATGTTGTCTACTACTTGTGATGTATTTATGTGTGGTTAAATATAACTGTTTTACCTGTTATTATTTGTGAATTGATTATAAATGATTATGTTTATTAATTCAAACGTTTTCAAAAATAAAGTACCTCGCAAACTAACTACGTTTTTAACAACGAATCAGGCTCATATAATAAATAATAGATAATAAATACGATGACAAATTGGTAGCACTCAGTTTCCGGTGTGTCCTAGGTGTACTGAAAATTAAGTCGTTACAAATGCTCTATTCTTTGCTTTCATTTAGTAATTTTGTTGGTTAATGTTAGATTAAATTACCTGTCTGGATTTTGTTTGCTAGGTTAGATAGATATGTATGCTGTTACATAGTTAGGTTGTGGTTAGAGGATTCTAGGCCTGATAAGTGCTCCGTTCCTGTTTATTTTCTGAATGTAAACTACTTGGTTGCTGTTTGGTGATGTCTATATACATATTGTTATTGCTATGCTGCGTCAACGCTACCTTGCTGCACTTTACTTGTGAGATTGAGCTTGCTGCTACCTGAACTTATGCTTTGATATATCATATGTGTTAATTTGCTGCTTTTCGCTATCCGGGAACGTCCAATTTACTGGCGGAATGCTGCCCAAATTTTTAGAAATTTTTTGGGTTTTAAACTTGCTACCTAGAATTGAACTTGACACTTTTAGAATTGAGTTTTCCTTGACCTGCACCAAGTTCAATTCTTAGGTGACTTGGATTGGCATTTTCGTGTCCATTTTGCTTCATGTAATGTGCACTGAACCTTCATATGCCTTCACTTCTCAAGTTAAATCAAATGTTTTTTGACTCATACTAAGCTCACCATTTAATTTTGACTTGCATTTTTCTTGAATATGGTTCATTCTTTTGCAATAATTGGTGCATTCCACTTGTGTAGCCCTTTCAATTCAAATTGGTTCTTAACTCGTTTTAGTTACACAAAGTGCATATTTCACTCTTTCTATATCAATTATTGCACATTTAGTGACCATGGGCATTGTTGATGAACCGCTTTTCTCTTATATGCCTTTATGCAATTTCATATTTCATCATCAATGACTTGCATCATCCTCATGATCGTGGGCATGCTTGTCTTTACACGCTTGTTTGGGCTTCTCTTGGTTAAGTACCATCATTGTCATCCCACTTATATATGACCTAGTTTTCTAACTTTTTGACCTTGTTAACATTCTAACTTGTTAACATTTTAACTCTCTTTTTGTTTTTTTCACTAACACTCACATTCTTTTGGGCATGATGACTATGGTTGCTTAACAAACAAGCATTCTGTTATCAGTACATGACATCTTGGTTGTAATTGATTTGAATTTTGTATGCTCTTTGCTTGCATTCCAAGTTCTGATTCTTTTGCCTCACTTCATGAATATGTCAAGATTCTTGCCTTTTGTATATGCTTAATGCTATGCTTTGTTTTTCCCTATGTGAGTTAATTGTTTATATCCCGTATGTCTACTTTTCAGGATGGCCGATAGAGGAAAATTCAAGGTTACCTCTAGAAAGCAAAAGAGACCTCAGCCCTCCACTCTTTCTCCTTACTATGACTATGCCAAGAACCCTCTTAATGATGAGGATAAAGCCAACCAGCAGATGCCGCCTACAGAAGCGTATAGGTTTCCTAACCTATACTGCGAGCTCAATTTCCCGACATATCGGAAGAAGAATCTGAATATAGAGAAGAAACTGGTCCTCCCAACTGACGTGCGGCGAGACATTACGACACGTATTCAGGGGATGGGCACGGGCTTTATTGGTAGGGAGCTAGGCAGGGTGAACTCGTCCTGGTTGAAGGAATTTTACTGTAACTTCTTTAGACACACCCTCGAGTCAGTGCACCTGCGAGACGGGCAGATATTGATTACGGAGGTGGCTATTGAGGATAGACTCCGCTATCTACCTAGGACCGGTACTACAGATGCCATTGAGAAGGCAAAAGTGGCTATACATTGCATGACCTTCGATTATGATGCTCTGAGGGACGTTATTGCAACCCCGGATGCCGCTTGGGTGATGGACATGATAACAAGTCATCTTATGCTAGCTTTTCAAGCATTTTTCACTTGTTTCATTAGGTTTTATGCACTTTCTTGCACAATAAGTGATTTGGAGTGGATTTTCATGATTATGTTAAATCAATCAACTATCATTTTTTTGACACAAAATCATAGGGTTTAAGCTAGAATTAGTTGATTTTAAGAATGAATTAGAAACTTTGTGAATTTAGTGATACTTTGACATGTTTGTGTGGTTGCTTGCAGATGAAGAAATGATAAAGAAAAGAAAGAACCAGGAAAGTGTTGCATTACCAAAGCGTGGCAATTTATTAAGGCAACGCTAAGCTTGGAAATGAAGACCACCATCCAAGGAGGGCGCTCCATTAAGTGAGCACTACGCTCACTCTAGTGAGCATTTGTGTGCTCTTCAGCAAAGGAAGCAAGGCCAAGACAAGGCTGGTGCTCAATTAAGTGAGCGCTATGCTCACTCTAGTGAGCATTGTCACGCAACAAACCAAGGAAGGCAAGGAGCGCTCAAATGGCGCTCAAAGAAGTGAGCACTATGCTCAAAAGAAGTGAGCATTTTCGAGCTCTCAACTAAGTAAATAAAGGACGCACATCATGCAAAGAGGGGTTCACCAAGGCTCGAAGGTGGAAGCACGCATCAACACTAGACATAGCGCTCATTATTTGAGCACAATGCTCACTTAGTGAGTGCTAGTGAGCATGCTTCACCAAGGAAAGTGAGCACAACACTCACAAAACTGAGCGGAGCACTCCACTGGAGTAGGTCTCCAACTAAAAATTGAACCAAGCCATCTTGGATCCATTTCTTTACAAATCAAAATGGCCCACTCCAAGCTTTGATGATCAAAATAGAAAGTGTATAAATAGGATTAAGTTGGATTTGTAAAGAACCTTTTGCTCATTTTTAGTTTTACCTTTAGCTCATTTTTAGTTTTCACTTTTAATTTTCAATTGTTTTCAATTTGCAATTTGGGAATTTGGATCTAGTTTACTTTCTGCATTTTCTTTTCTTTTGCAACATCTGCTATCTGTTCTTGGAATTTCAATTGAGATTGAAGAGCTTCATTGATTCAAAATCTGAGAATCATCTTTTATTCTTCTTCTCAATTGTTCTAAGAATTGGATCTAAATTTTCTATTCTGTTTTAAATTTCATTTTCTTCAGCAATTTGTATTTTTTGCACTTTAAGTTTCTGTAATTTACTTTTCTTGCAATCTAAGTTTTAGTTTATTTACTTTCTTTAACTCTAAGTTTCATGCAATTTAATTTTTCTGCACCTTTAGATTTAGCCAATCCACTTTCTGCACTTTATTTTTCTACTCAATTTACATTCTGCACTTCTATTTACTTGCAATTTAGCTTCTGTCAATCAAAATCATTCAAAATCACTCAATTCATTAACTAAATTCATCACCTAACTAAAATTGCTCAATCCATCAATCCCTGTGGGATCGACCTCACTCTTGTGAGTTATTACTACTTGATGCGACCTGGTACACTTGCCAGTGAGTTTTGTATGGAATCATTTTTCCCTCATCAAGTTTTTGGCACCGTTGCTGGGGATTGATATAGATTGACAATGATTAAGTAAGGTGATAATCTAGATTAAGCACTTTTTCTTTTCTTTTTCTTTGTTTCTAATAAGCACACTAGCTGTTTGAATTTTTGTTTAAGCTAACCATAACCTCACTCTAGCAGTAGAGTGAATTGTTTTTGTTTTCTGGTTTTTGTGTGTGTTTTTCTTGTTGTTGTATGAAAGAGGCAAGGAGAGAGATCCCTACCTTCTGTGATCAAGACGAGAGGACCCTCCGAAGATTAAGAAGAGAAGCAAGAGGAAAAAGTGTTGTTGGAGAGGAAGAATCAGAGGATGAGAACTAAGAGATGGAAGATAATCCATCTAACCCACCTGATGGAGTAGCCAGCAACCATGGCCAACCTCAGAGAAGCGTTTTAGCCTCTTACACCTTCCCCAACCCAAGGCATTGTGGGAGTAGCATCCTTACTCCAAATGTCAATGCAAACAACTTTGAATTGAAGCCTCAGCTCATCACTCTTGTACAGAACAATTGTTCCTATGGAGGAGGCCCTCTGGAAGATCCAAACCAGTACTTATCCACTTTTCTGAGGATTTGTGACACTGTCAAAACTAATGGTGTGCATCCAGATATCTACGAACTGTTGCTATTTCCATTTTCATTGAGAGACAAAGCTGCTCAATGGTTGGAAGCATTTCCCAGAGAAAGCATCAACAATTGGGAGGATTTGGTAGGCAAGTTTTTCGCTAAATTCTACCCACCTCAGAGGATCATTAGATTGGTGCAAACCTTCACTCAATTGGATGCAGAATCACTCTATGAGGTTTGGAAGAGATATAAAGCCTTGATTAGGAAGTGTGCCCCTGAAATGTTTAATGAATGGGACAAGCTTCAGAACTTCTATGAAGGATTGACACTGAGAGCTCAAGAAGCTTTGGATTATTCAGCAGGAGGATCACTACAACTTATGAAGATAGCTGAAGAGGCCCATCAATACTTCTATGCTCATCAAAGACAATACCAACTAGCTCAAAGGAAAGGAGTATTGGAGTTAGAAGGTGTGGACACCATTTTGGCTCAAAACAAGGTGATGCATCAGCAAATCCAGTAACAAATAGAAATGATGGCAAAGAAGGTTGATAGTTTGCAAGTGGCAGCAGTGAATACCACAAATCAACCACCAGTTGGGTGGGGGCAGAATGAAGAGAGCTATGAAGAACAGCAGCAGGTGATGGTGGAAATTAGATTTCACACCAAAACTCACCGACAAGTGTACCGGATTGCATCAAGTAGTAATTACTCACAAGAGTGAGGTTGATCCCACAGGGATTGATGGATTGAGTAATTTTAGTTAGGTGATGCATTTAGTTAAGTGAACAGTTGATGAATTGAGTGATTTTGATTGACAGAAACTAAATTGCAAGTAAATAGAAGTGCAGAATGTAAATTGAGCAGAAAGCTAGAGTGCAGAAGATAAATTGACTGAATCTAAAGGTGCATAAAGGTTAAATTGCATGAAACTTAGAGTGTAAGAAAGTAAATGAACTAAAACTTAAAATACAAGAAAAGTAAATAGCTGAAACTTCAAGTGCAAGAAAAGTAAATTTGCTGAATCTAAATTGCTGAGAAATATAAATTGCTTTAAGAGTAAAAGGATTTGGGTGCTGGGATTTGAAATTGAACAAGAAATTGCAAACTAAAGTAAATCAAAAAGCTCTGAGATGTAAGAATCCAGATCTAGATCTCAGTAGCAAGAACAGAAATGGAAAATTTCTTCAAGAGACGAAAGAGCAAGAAAACTTGAGTCAATTGTGAGATTTTTAAAAAGAGATTGAAGATCGAAGAAGAGCAGTGAGATTATAAACTGACCTAAATCTCAATTACTCTCTTGATCAAGCAGAAGACAAGTTGCAGAAGAAAATGAAATTGAAAACAGCAAAAGAAACTCATATCTAAGTTCAATAGAATTCCTTAATCTCAATCTAAAAAACCCAAAACAGAAAAGTAGAAGTTGTAGGTAAATGAAATTGAAAACATAAAAAGAAACTCAGATCCAATTCATAAAACAATGGAGAAGAGACGTAAAAGATGATTCTCAAACTTAGAATCAATGAAGCTCTTCAATTTCAATTCATATTCCAAGAACAGATAGTGAAGTTGCAGAAGAAAAGAAAATCCAGAAAGAAAACCAGATCCAATTCCCAAATCCCAAATTCAAAACCAGAGTGAAAACTAAAATTGAGCTAAAAGTAAAATAAAAAAAGAGCAAAAAAAAAGGTCCTTTACAAATCAAATTAACTCCTATATATACATTTTCTATTTTGGTCTTCAAATTTTGGAGTGGGATTTTCAAAGTTGGCCTTGAATGAGAAATGGATTCGAAGAAGGATAGGTCCAGTTAGGCTTTGTTTCAATTGAAGTGGAGGTATGGGTCCGATTTTGCTTTGGTTCAAGTTGGTTTGGTGTGTGGGAACCTCCCAGGGAAGCGCTCCGCTTGAATTCTTGAGCGCTACTTTCACTCTGTGCTTTGTCATGTGCCAAGCCTATCCCATAGCGCTCACATTTTGAGCGCTGCGCTCAATTTTTTGAGCGCTACACTCCTTGTCATTGATTGTGTGCCTTGGTTCCTTGGGTTAGAGGCACGAGAAAGTGAAAAAAAGAGAGCGTTGCGCTTGATTTCTTGAGCGCTACTCTTCAGTTTGCTTGGTTGTGTGCCTTGGTTTGAATGCTTTGCTTGGCTTGGAGGCAAAAGAGCACGAAATAGGTTGAAATTTTGAGTGCTGCGCTTGAGTTTTAGAGCGCTACTCTTGGCCCTTGCTTGGTTCCCCTCTTTGAACCTTGGCCAGCGCATTGTGCTTCCTTGCCAAGCTCCATTAAAAAGGTAACAAAATGGAGCACTGCACTTTAAGTTTTGAGCGTTACCCCCTACTTTGTCTTTGGTTTGTGCTGCACCATTTGGTGCTTCCCCTTGGAGCGCTACGTTCACTAAAATGAACGTTGGCCTTGCTCCCTTGGTTCTTGGCCTTGGTTGAGCGCTACGCTTTACTTTCATGGGCCATGCTTTCAAAAGCATGGCCTAAGGTCTAAAGCGTGCTCAAACTTCAAAAGTGTGCCAAAAATTCCTTTTTCCACCATTTCTTCACCTACAAGCAACCAAACAACTAATCAAAACTCCACCAAAATCACTAGATCTTTGCATCGTTTATAAAATCAATTAATTCTAGCATAAAACATATGATTTTGTGCAAAATATATGATGTTTGATTGTTTCAAGATAACCACGAAAATCCACTTCAATTACTTACTTATGGTGCAAGAAAGTGCATAAAACCTAATGAAACTAATGAAAAATGCTTGTAAAACTAGCATAAGATGACTTGTCATCACAACACCAAACTTAAACCTTGCTTGTCAACAAGCAAGCATTAAACATTGAGAAGAAATAAAATGAAACAGAGAAGCATACATGTCCTTATTTAGCAGATAATATAATTTGAACTATGGGGTTTTATGCAGATGACCAAGCATCTCATTTATTCTTTGCTGATGAATAAGAAATGCTTCTTTGAGGATTCACTAGAGTTGCTGTCATCATCCCTTACTTTTTGATTGATCCGCTTTTGGTTTTTCCTTCTTTCTTTTGCTTAGGAAGCTTATTCCTTAAGGATAACTCAGTGTTAAGTGTTGCAGCAGCCTTTTGGCTTGATTTTGCTCAACACTTCTTCACTACAGACACTTGGCTCACAAATTCTCTTAGGAACATTGATGCCCAGCATCTCTTTGGATAACTAAATGCTTTGTAGCTAGGTTGCTCTTGATAATGGACTTTCGGTTGATAATCCCAGATTAGTTAATCCAAGTTACCAAGTTTTAAAAGACTCCTCAGATCCTAATTGTCCAAGCATATCCTAGTACAAAAAGCACCACAGACATATGTTCTAAGGTCCAAGCTGTTGGTGTCTAGCCATATTGTTTGTTTCTTTGCCAATTCTTGGCTTTTCTTTTCTTTTTCTTTCTTACTTAGCTTCATTTTCCAGGGAATTTCATGTATAAAAGATTTCATGACAGCAACCAAGTTCAAACTACAAAGAGCACTCTATCATGCAGCTTTTACTATTGAGCTTATCATCTAAATCAAGCAATCACCACCACAAATTTCAATTCTAATTTCTACAACATTGGACAATCATTTTCTTTTTCAAACATTTTCTCTTATTGATGCATAAAGGGAGACAAAACATGAATTTAGAGCAGATGAGTGATAACAAGCATTCATACTAGTGCAGACATCAAAATTTGCATTATTTGAGCTAGACATCAAGGCAACCAGCACCTTCTCATGCAGAACATTTCAAAGCAAAGTGAGTTTTGTGTCAATACAACCTCTCAGGAGTGTCTTGCAGCTTCCCTTTTGTGATCATCATCTTTTACTTTTGCATTTCCCTTGGTGATGATTCTTTGAAGAGGCTGAGTGTCTTTTTTTCCTACATAATTATTGAAGTTGCTTGCTTTTCCAAGCACTTAAGCAAATGGTTAGCATGAACTTAAACTTACTTTGGTGAGGGAACACCAAACTTAGTTTCTTGCTACTGTTTATGATGCATCAGTTACATGAAACCTTGTGCTTTTGTTGAAAGCAATGAAGTTAAAAACTAGAAAACAGACACTAGTTTAGTGGTTTCCCTGATGGCTTGGAGCTAGTAACCAATTATGCAGAGGGTGAAATGTGTTTTTAAATGAGATTTTTGGTGGAACACCAAACTTAGCATTCTTCATTCACCCTTAAATTATTTTGGTGTGCAACACCAAACATAGCTCCTTGCAATACAGATACAACTACTTAACCTTCTTATTGAAATAGTTAAGAGAAGAAAACTACCTTTGGTTGGGTTGCCTCCCAACAAGAGCTCTTTTAATGTCACTAGCATGACACCCTTCATTCTTGCTTAGCTTAATTTCTGATTCTCCCTCTCTTTGTCCCAATGGCCTCCCAAGTAATGCTTTTCCCTGTGACCAATTACTGTGAAATTGCTCTTTGTTGCTTCATCTAGCAGTTCAAGGCTTTGATAGGGAAGAACCTTTGTCACCAAGTAGGGACCAGTCCATTTAAACTTGAGTTTTCCAGGGAAAACTTTGAGTCTGGAGTTGTACAAGAATACTTGCTGTCCTGGTTTGAATTCCTTCTTTGAGATCTTTTTGTCATGTCATCTTTTAGCTTTTTCCTTGTATATCTTAGCATTTTCATATGCTTCCAGTCTAAACTCATCCAACTCATTTAATTGCAATAACCTCTTCTCTCCTACTGCTTCAAAATCAAGGTTGATTAGTTTAGTGGCCCAGAAAGCTTTGTGCTCAAGCTCTACAGGAAGGTGGCAAGACTTGCCATATAACAACTGAAAATGTGACTTTCCAATAGGAGTTTTGAAGGCTGTTCTATATGCCCAGAGAGCATTTTCTAGTTTCTTGGCCCAATCCTTTCTTGTACTCTCCACCGTTTTTTGCAAAATCCTCTTCAACTCCCTATTTGCAAGCTCTGATTGGCCATTGGTTTGTAGATGGTATGGTGTAGCTACTTTGTGAATCACTCCATATTTGTGAAGTAATTTCTCCATCTGTTTGTTGCAAAATATAACTACGACCATCACTGACAAGACCCTTAGGAACTCCATATCTAGTAAAAATATGCTTCTTAAGGAATTAGAGGGCAATCTGTGCATCACATGTGGTTGTTGCTATGGCTTCCACCCACTTTGAGATATACTCTACTGCTACAAGTATGTATTTGAAAGAATATGATGGTGGAAAGGGGCCCATAAAATCTATTCCACAGAGATCAAAGAGTTCTACCTCCAGGATGTAGTTCTGAGGTATCTCATTTCTTCTTGTTAATCCTCCAGCTCTTTGGCACTCATTGCATTGATGAACAAACTCTCTAGCATCCTTGAAGATGGTTGGCCAATAAAATCCATTTTGAAGTACTTTGGCTGCTGTTCTTTCTAGTCCAAAATGTCCACCATAAGCTGAACCATGACAATGCCATAATATCTCTCTCATCTCACTCTCAGGAACACATTTCTTAATCATTCCATCTGGACATCTCTTGAATAAGAATGGTTCATCTCATAAGAACTTCTTGGCTTTATTGAGTAGCTTCTTCACTTGTTGCTTGGTGAATTCTTAAGGGATCTTTCTTCCAACCTTGTAGTTTGTAATGTCTGCAAACCATGGAGCTTGCTGGATTTGTAAGAGGTGTTCATCTGGAAAGCTTTTATTCACTGAGTGTGGAGCTTGATTAGCTTCTTGTGATATTCTTAACAAATGGTTTGCTACTTGGTTTTCATTCCGTTTCCTATCTCTCACTTCAATATCAAACTCTTGTAATAGCAGCACACACCTAATAAGCCTTGGCTTTGAATCCTGTTTAGACATGAGATACTTGAGAGCAGCAAGATCAGTATACACTATAACCTTTGAACCAATCAAGTATTGTCTAAATTTATCAAATGCATATATAATTGCCAAGAGCTCTTTCTTAGTGGTGGTGTAATTTTTTTGTGCCTCATTTAGCACCTTGCTAGCATAGTATATAACATGATGCAGCTTGTCTTTCTTTTGTCCATGTATAGCACCAATTGCAAAGTCACTTTACATCACACATAAGTTCAAAAGGTAATTTCCAATGAGGGGGTGTGATAATTGGTGCTATAATGAGTTTTCTCTTTAAAGTTTCAAAAGCATGCTTGCAATTGTCATCAAATATGAAAGGGCTATCAATCATTAGCAGATTGCTTAATGGTTTTGCTATTTTTGAAAAAATCTCTGATGAACCTCCTGTAAAAACCAGCATGTCCAAGAAAACTCCTTACTGCTTTCACATTAACTGGTATAGCAAGCTTTTCAATGATTTCTATTTTAGCTTTGTCAACTTCTATACCTTTGCTTGAAACCTTATGCCCAAGAACTATCCCTTCAGGAACCATGAAATGGCATTTCTCCCAATTCAATACCAGGTTAGTTTTTTGGCATCTTTTCAAAATAAGAGTTAAATGATGCAAACAAGTGTTAAATGAATTTCCAAAGACAAAAAAATCATCCATGAAGACTTCTAAAAATTTTTCTACCATGTCAGAGAATAGAGAAAGCATACACCTTTGAAAAGTTGCAGGGGCATTACACAGACCAAAGGGCATTCTTCTATAAGCAAAAACTCCAAATGGACAGGTGAATGAGGTCTTTTCTTTATCTTTGGGATCCACCACTATTTGATTGTACCCAGAGTACCCATCCAGGAAGCAATAATAGGCATGGCCAGCCAATCTTTCCAGCATCTGGTCGATGAATGGGAGGGGAAAGTGATATTTCCTTGTAGCATCATTCAGTCTTCTATAATCTATGCACATCTTCCACCCAGTCACTATCCTGGTAGGATCAACTAATTCTTCTCATTGGTGATGACTGTCGTTCCTCCCTTCTTTGGTACAACCTGAACCGGACTCACCCATGAGCTGTCAGAGATTGAGTAGATTATCCCAGCATTCCATAGCTTCATCAATTCTTTTTGAACTACCTCCTTCATGGTTGGGTTAATTCTTCTTTGGGGTTGAACTACAGGCGTTGAATATGACTCCAATAGAATCTTATGCATACAAATGGCAGGGCTTATGCCTTTGATATCATCAATTGTCCACTCTAAGGCTGTCTTGTGAGCTTTCAACACTTCAATCAGCTTTGTTTCTTCTTCCATGTTCAAGGAGGAGTTTATGATTACTGGCAGGGCCTCTGCTTCTCCAAGAAATACATATTTGAGATGGGGGAGAGGCTTCAACTCTTGTTTTGGTTTCTCCTCTGCCTTGCTTTCAAAGAAGATCTCTATCACTTCCTCTTCTATGAACTCTTGTTCCACCTCTATTTCCTTTTCTTGTTCCTCCTGATTGTTATCGTCCAATAGCTCCTTCTCCACTTCTTCTATCATTTCCACTCTCATCTAATTTTCCTTCTCTAATGGGTATTGCATGGTCTTGAAGACATTGATGATCATCTTCTCATTATGCACCCTAAGTGTCATCTCCCCTTTCTCCACATCAATGGTGGCTCTCGCTGTTCCTAAGAAAGGCTGTGCCAATATAATTGAACTGTGTCCCTCTTCTTCCATGTCCAGGATAACAAAGTCGGCAGGGAAAATAAACTCTCTAATCTTCACTAATAAGTTTTCCAAAACCCCATTTGGTATCTTGAGTGATCTGTCAACCATTTAGAGTGACATCCTAGTAGGCTTGACTTTCTCTATTGCAAGCTTCTTTATTAGTGAAAGGGGCATCAAGTTAATGCTAGCTCCTAAGTCACAGAGAGATTTATCCAATGTTCTGTTGCCTATAGTGCAAGATAGGATGAAGCTTCCTGGATCTATAAGCTTTGGAGGAAGACCTCTTTGGATGACAGCACTGCATTCTTGTGTCAGAATTATCGTCTCCTTCTCATTCCAACTCCTTTTCTTGTTGATGAGTTCTTTGATGAATTTTGTATATAACGGCATTTATTCTAGAGCCTCAACAAGTGGGATGTTGATCTCCAGCTTCTTAAACACTTCCAGGAACTTAGGGAACTGTTAGTCTCTTAGCTCTTTGTTAAACCTTTTAGGATATGGATGGAAGGAGTATATGTCTTCACCATTGTCCTCTATTCTTGTGACTGTTCCTCCATGATTTGCTTTCCTTTCTTTAAAGCTTGAGGTTCCTCTTTCTCCTTTATCTCCTCTTGGTCTTGCTTTTCTTTAAGTGTCACTTGCTCTTTGCAGCTGGCCTTGTCATCCTCTATAGGCTTCTTTGTGGCTTCTTTCTCAGCTGGCCTCTTGTCATTCACCAAGGTTCTTCCACTCCTTAGTTGGATGGCTTTGCATTCTTCCTTGGGATTGGGAATGGTGTCACTTGGCAATGTATTGGTTGGCCTCTCAGCCACTGCTTGCTTAGACAACTGGCCAATCTGCCTTTCTAAGTTCCTCAACGAAGCTTCATGGTTTTTACTGGTTAACTCTTGGTGCTTCATCATCTTCTCCATCAATATCTCCAAGTTGGAGATCCTTTGAGATTCCTGAGCTAGTATAGTATCAACTCCTTCAAGCTCAAACACTCCCTTCTTTGGAGCTGCTTGCCTTTCAGAGGAGTAGAAATACTCATTGTTGGCCACTATGTCTATGAGATCATGTGCCTCTTGAGCAGTTTTCATCATTTGCAAAGATCCTCTTGAGGAATAATCCAAAGCTTTCCTTGAAGGTAAGGACAAGCCTTCATAGAAATTCTGCAGCTCAACCCATTCACCGAACATTCCCTCTGGACATCTTCTAATCAAAGCCTTGTACCTCTCTCAAGCATCATATAGTGACTATCCTTCCTGCTGTCTGAAGGTTTGCACATCAATTTTCAGTTTGATGACTCTTTGAGGTGGATAGAATTTGGCTAAGAATTTGCTAACCAAATCATCCCAGCTGGTAATGCTCTCCTTAGGGAAGGTTTCTTGCCAATGTGGGAATAAAAGAAGTTTATAGATATCAGGATTGACTCCATTGGTTTTGACCGTGTCACGAATTCTCAAGAATATAGATAGATGCTAGTTTGGATCCTCAGCAGCACTTCCTCCATATTGACAGTTGTTTTAAACTAGGGTGATCAATTGAGGCTTGAGTTCAAAGTTATTGGGGGTTAGGATGGTACTACAACAATGATTTGGGTTGGGAATAGTATATGAGGCTAGAACTCTTCTCTGAGGTTGACCATAGTTGTTGGCCACACCCTCAGTGTGATCTGGAATGTTATCATCCATTGCTTGCTCTTCCTCCTCCAATTCCTCTTCAATAATAACTCCTTTCCCTCTGGCTTCTCTTCTCAATCTTTGAAGGCTTCTCTCGTCCATGTTTAGAGATGTGGATTCACCTCTTCTTCCTCCTGATATAAACACAAAACCAGAAACCAAGATACAACACTCTACTACTAGAATGAGTTAGTATTAGCTTAAGCAAAAATTCAAATAGTTAGTGTGCTTAGTAAAAAGAAAAAGAAAATGCTTAATCTAGACTATCACCTTACTTAATCATTGTCAATCTAAATCAATCCCCAGCAACGGTGCCAAAAACTTGATGGGTGGAAATTAGATTCCACACCAAAACTCACCGGCAAGTGTAACGGGTCGCATCAAGTAGTAATTACTCACAAGAGTGAGGTCAATCCCACATGGATTGATAGATTGAGAAATTTTAGTTAGGTGATGAATTTAGCTAAGCGAACAGTTGATGAATTGAGTGATTTTGATTGACAGAAGCTACATTGAAAGTAAATAGAAGTGAAGAATGTACATTGAGCAAAAAGATAGAGTGCAGAAGATAAATTGACTGAAATTAAAGGTGCATAAAGGTTAAATTGCATGAAACTTAGAGTGCAAGAAAGTAAATGAACTGAAACTTAAATTCCAAGAAAAGTAAATAGCTGAAACTTAAAGTGCAAGAAATGTAAATTTGCTGAATCTAAATTGCTGAGAAATTTAAATTGCTTAAAGAGTAAAAGGATTTGGGTGCTGGGATTTGAAATTGAACAAGAAATTGTAAACTAAAGTAAATCAGAAAGCTCTGAGATGCAAGAATCTAGATCTAGATCTAAGTAGCAAGAACAAAAATGGAAAATTTCTTCAAGAGACGAAACAGCAAGAAAACTTGAGTCAATTGTGAGATCTTTAAAAAGAAATTGAAGATCGAAGAAGAGCAGTGAGAGTAGAAACAGATCTAAATCTCAATTACTCTCTTGATCAAGCAGAAGACAAATTGCAGAAGAAAATGAAATTGAAAATAGCAAAAGAAACTCAGATCCAAATTCAATAGAATTCCTCAATCTCAATCTAAAAAACCCAAAACAGAAAAGTAGAACTTGCAGGTAAATAAAATTGAAAACAGAAAAAGAAACTCAAATCCAATTCTTAGAACAATTGAGAACATAAGTTAAAAGATGATTCTCAAACTTAGAATCAATGAATCTCTTCAATCTCAATTCACATTCCAAAAACAGATAGTGAAAGTTACAGAAGAAAAGAAAATCCAGAAAGAAAACCAGATCC